>NC_091117.1:227334376-227634376 GCF_040183065.1 Periplaneta americana
CTGGCTGAGAACCCGAGAAGAGTTATTCTATATCAAACGCCGGGAAAGCCTCAAGTCATACATAATTAAGTTATTTATAATTCATATCCTAATTCTACTTTATGATAGGCATAAATGGCAATTTATAAACACACAGAAAAACCTATAAAAATCGGATAACTCTCACAAATCAATTTCATGTAAAAGAATATAATTCTTAATTTAAATTGATTAACCGTTCGGTAATCCCTGACATGACGAGGTAAGGAGTTCCATAACTACGTTAAGTATTGAAATGAAAAAGGTGCTATATCTTTAACAAGTTTCGGTCCGATTTCCCCATTTTCAAACAGTTTAGGAAGATTTTCAGGATAAGACAAAAACTTATCCAAAATACTCAACTGAAATTAAAAATGCACACCCTATTCGACACAATACTACCGATCACAAACACACACGCACTACTACCCACACACATTCTTTCGAGAACATAAAACTGTAAGCTGCCGGAACAACTCGCAAAACCCCAATAGACTAGTTGAAAATGGCGGAAACTACACCGGAACTAATAACAAAATTATGACACCATTTTATATTTTAATATGCCTATTTAACACTGTACATAATTAGAAGTTGTTAGTTAAATTTAACAAGTTTTAAGGTTTTTATTAGATTTGAACTAAAGTTTTAAAGAATTTGTGAATCAAGAACGAAACTTAAAACTTAAAATGGTTTAAACAGACGTTGGGTAAATGTCCAGTTCACTGGTGTTGTTTATAGGTATAAGCAGTGGGGTCTCCATCTGACGAGCAACATTGTCATGGGGGCAGATAAAAAGTTACATTTTTTCTTCCATGTTAACAATGTCAAAACAAGTGCTTTTGGTAATTACAAGAGAAGTTCAGAAAGTAAGTTTCCCTGGGGCCGTTTACAGAAAGAAAACACAATTTCATGGAAAGATTTATTGGAACAGATACAGGAATTTCTTAGTTCTTTTTCAACATATTACCCATCGGAATTTAGACATTTTTCATACCGTGGGATCAACTTTTCTATCTTTCTGTCGTAGAAGTCCGTTGCCAGTGTGTGACAACCGTCTGCACCTCCCCGTTGATCTCATGGTATGACAAACGTCTGAATTCCGATTGAGAATATGATAAAAAAAAATAGCTCAACAATTTTGCTGTATCTGTTCCAATAAATGTTTCCATAAAATTGTGTTTCTTTTCTGTAAACGGTCCCAGGCAAGCTTACTTTCTGGATGACCCTTGCAATTGCGGTCGAGTGGCCAAAGTTTGTATAAGAACTTGTTTTGACATTATTAAAATGGAGGAAGGAAAAAAACAACTTTTTTATCTGCCCTCTATGACAATGTTTGTTTGTGAGATAGCACTGTACATCAAGAGAGCAAAAATTTCCATGACTTAAGGGGTTAGGTACAGCTTATAGCAGTAAAATTTTTGGAAATATTTAACATTTTTTTCCTCCATTACTGTATCTTATACAATAATGAAAATTAGTATGTGTAAAACATCACTCTTCTGCTATATGAAAAAAATATTTTCACGATTTAAAAAATATATTTATATATATTTTTTTTAAATTCAAAGTTCACTGTCCAGTGATGAAGCGTTTCCCTCATAACTCATAAACTTGTTAACTTTTTCATGTTCTCTCTCTTTTATTTTATTGCTGAAACTCATGTTTACGATATCATGCTCTTTCAACTACATTCCTTAATAAACAATATTTTTTTTTTTATTTTGTGTTAGATATTTGACCATTTTTGAAAATGAATTTATTTTTTATGAGACAATCTATCTAAGGTAGAGAAGTGATTTTGCATCATATTGTAGATATGACATGCATAATTACACACAAAAAATTTCATCAAAAAATGTTGGATACTTTTTGAGTTACGAGGGAAACGCTTCATCACTGCACAGTGAACTTTGAATTTTGAAAAAAAAAAAATATATTTTTTTTAATCGTAAAAATATGTTTATCATATAACAGAAGAATAGTGTTTTTACGCATACTAATTTTCATTATTGTTCAAGATACAGTAATGGAGGAAAAAAAAAATGTTGAATATTTCCAAAATTTTACTCCTTTAAGCTGTACCTAACGCCTTAAGCAAGATTCAAACCAACGACCACTCGAATAGCGCGGGTTTAAATGTGCGTCTAAGCTAGTCGATTAATTTGATCCTGCTGAAGGAATCCTAATTTAGAATAATTTGGCAACACGGCTTCATTACTGTGAATTGAATTTCATAGGGTTGCAGGTTTTAATTGGTTTAGATTCCTGGAACTTAGTAAAATGTAGCATATTGCACGTGAATTACTGTTAGTCATTAGAGTATTATGTAAATCGAGGGTGGCCTGATTTTTTAATACGCCGTAACAAGCGTTATGGGTCCCAGACTGCCATTAGACGGCTTGTTCTTGATTCGCAGTATGGATCCAGCCCGGAGCGGCGTATTAAACTTTTATCCTCGGGGACTCGGCGATATGTGCAACTAATTTGAGAGCTGAGAGCGGGCGGAGGTGCCTATTAGTTTTAACACGTAGCCCCTCACAGAGGGGTTCGCACTAATTCACAAGATGAAGCTGCTAAGGTCAATGAGTCCGATAACTTTCTTCTTGTCAATCGAAAAAGAGCCACCTTACATTTTATTCGCTTTCAATTTCTCTTCAACTCTCTTCCATTCTCAACTTATTTTTCTGTCATTCCATCCCTATTTTCCTACTCATTTCGTTTATGTATGTATGTATGTATTTATGTACGTATGTATGTATGTTGTATGTCACGCCTTCTCTGCCCCTCTACCAGGAAATTCCAACTACAAATAAAATTACAATTAGTATTAAATTTACAATTAGAATTACAATAAAAATCAAAGTACGAAAAGATTACCTGACTAATTAAAGCCAAATAATGTTTCATAGAAAAACAAAGAATATTTTACATATATTTACTGAATTACAAATTAAATCTAGAATAACAAAATTGTATAGTGATGAACTTACTGGATATTGAAATATTTTGTGATAGATTAAGGAAACTATTTACAAGAAATCAATTACTGGCCAACTGCCTAGTAAGTTTGCGTTTGAATTCAATTTGTATGTATGTATGTATGTATGTATGTATGTATGTATGTATGTATGTATGTATGTATGTATGTATGTATGTATGTATTAACACTACAATTGGGTATACATCCGGTGGCAGTGATATATAATATACAATAATACAATAATTACAGCAATAAAAAATAAATTAAACATAAATTTACTTCTCACTATAAATAAATAGATGCAATAAACCTAGGACTATAAATAAAAACTATGCTATAATAACGCCTACAATAAGCAAAAGTAAACCTAACCCATTTCACTCAACTATTACCAATTTAAGTAATTACATATCACTTTAATTAATTACATATCACCTTAATTAATTACATATCAACTTAATTACATATCATCTTAATTAATTACATATCACCTTAATTTATTTACATATCAACTTAATTAATTACATGGCCCAACTTAAATAATTACACTGCACCTACAATTACATTTTCAGTCTAATCTTCTCAACCTTTCCTTAAATGTATTCATTTTGAAAGATAGCCGCATGTAAGCTGTTCCAGTCTACTATTGTGCGGTTAACAAAGGAAAATTTTGCCACGTCCGTTCTTTGTTTTCTACATTTAAACTTCCTAATATGATCAGCCCTTCCTAAGTATGATGGTGTTGCTAATCTAGCATTGATGTCGGTCCATGCTTTGTGTCCCATTTTTGCCTTAAACAATGCGGTGAGTCTGGTTTTTCGTCGCCTTGACTTGAGAAGTTCCCACCCTAAGTCTTTCACTATCTCTTCACCATGTCCCTTCCCCATTTTGACATATTTTGCTGCCTTGCGTTGGACCTTTTCTATTGACTCGATTTGGTTTTATCTGTACGGATTCCATTTATTGGGTTATTTTACGACGCTGTATCAACATCTAGGTTATTTAGCGTCTGAATGAAATGAAGGTGATAATGCCGGTGAAATTAGTCTGTACTTGTTACAATTAATTTTTTTCCTCTTTCCTAATGGCATACTCTAGAGCAAAGTTAAAAAGTAAAGGTGATAGTGCATCTCCCTGCTTTAGCCCACAGTGAATTGGAAACGCATCTGACAGAAACTGACCTGTACGAACTCTGCTGTACGTTTCACTGAGACACATTTTAATTAATCGAATAAAATGTTTTATTCCAAATAAATTGACACAGAAATTATTATTCCTGTAGTCACATTTTCGGAACAGACAATAGAATTGAATGCAATGTTGGTGATTTTGATGATGATAATGATATTAGGTCCCTAATTATGAATTACTGGAGTTATGGCAGCTCAAACGAAGTTGCCAATGCCGCGTTTTGCAACAAACCTGCATTTGAAGTTACTGAGAGTCGAGTCGGGATGTGCGGCGCATATGTCGAACAATTGCGGACGTAGCCTATTAAATTTGATTCCTAGCAGAGACGTCTAATAGCGCTGGGCTTGTAAGTTATAATGGAGGAGCGCTTCACCTCAGCGATGGAACAATATTTATGATGATTTTATAGCTGTCATAAAGTGACGTTCCTGAAGCAGATATTGTCGAGGAACATATTGGTGTGTGTCCCACGGAGACTCCATCCCTTACATTCTCCAGTACCGATATGAGATCCTGACGTGCGAGTAATCGTCATCTCAGATGTTGGTCATTTGTCTCCTTTATTGCGGGAAGAGTTTGTGTTGTGTTCACAAGAAATAGAGACATTACTGCAGTGTAAGCACAGTTACAGTAAAGGGAAAGCAATCTTTGCATTTTTTATTTTTTAATCTTTCCGTGGACAGAAATGGTTATAGTTTATGCAAATTCAATATGTTTACTGAATGCTTTCATGCTTTTTCGTAATGCCGTGCATGACAGTTCTGTTTACATTATTTTCATTCAATTTATAGGGCCTTTTGTTCACGTCCTACTGCTCTGTAACGTTAATAAATAAAAAAAACCTCACTTTCAAAAAAAGAGAAATATGTATAGGCTACAGGTTTATTCTTCATTTTAATAATTAATGGTAATAGCTATGAAGTTTCTCGAAGGAAATTGGAAAATTTACCTCAAGAATTGAAGTTTCTACGTTGAGAATGAAACGTCTAGTGTTGTATGTATGTATTTATTTACACTGCAAGTGGGCAAGAACCCGGTGGCAGTGGTATACACAATATAAACAATACACAATAAAATTACAATACACAATACAATTATATACACAATACACAATACAATACACAATAGGCCTACAATTTTATACACAATAGAAAAAGAATACACAATATAATTTAACACAATAATAATAAAACATAATAAAATACCTAATTTTACATTACAACCTACATTATTATGTATAAGCCCTACATAAGTTTCAATAGTCTTTCACTTTACTCTCATCTCACTCACTGTAGTGGCACTATGACGCATTTCACTGACACTATAGAACACATTTCATTGACGCTATAAATTATCACTGATCGGAACTATTCACTGCACTGTAAAACCATAACTTCACTGACTCACCTCGCTTCACTGATACAATAGTTCAAATAAATGAAATAATTACACCCTTATGCATACTGTACAAAAGAATATAGAACCAGTCAAGACTCGAACTCAGGTTGCCTGGATAACAACTCAGCACCCAACCATATGGGCTACGCTGTTAAGTTACATAAAGATCCGATACAGCGTATAACCGAATATCACCGGTCTGGTGGCATCAATGACGTCACGTTGCAGCGAAATAAGCAACAAAACTGCTGGAAGGATCGATGGCTGTCATGGCGACTGTACAAGTTGTTGTCTGTGCTACGCTAGCAAAATTTTGTGAAATATTCGTACTGCCATCTCGTTCAAAGAAAAGATAGCATAAACAATTTATTTCTTGAACCGGTAGTAATAACTGGTCCGTTGACATGTTCGCTCATAAGCCATTAACATATTGTTTTTACGTTGTGCTCATTACAAACAATAAGCAGAACACACCGCCATGACACAACAGTGCACGATGTCATTCGTCTGCTAATTCCCGCCCTATACAAGAACCAATCAGATTCACTGATGGCGGCTGATGAAGACTGCCACCACCTCTGCAAGCTGATGGCACCGGTGCGACACCGGTGGAGCATCAATGCCGTCATCGGTGGAATTCGGAACACCGTGATGCCATCGGATTGCTCAGCGGTGAGATTCGGAATACGTTCATAGTGTGCTGACCTCGGCTAATTGGGGTTGTCCTATGACTCACCTGCCCATGCTGTAACTCTAAATATTTCAAAGTAAATCCTTACTTACAAATGACTTTTAAGGAACCCGGAGATTCATTGCCGCTCTCACATAGATCCGCCATTGGTCCCTATCCTGAGCAAGATTAATCCAGACCCTATCATCATATCCTACCTCCCTCAAATCCATTTTTATATTATCCTCCCATCTACGTCTCGGTCTCCTCGAAGGTCTTTTTCCCTCCTGCCTCCCAACTAACACTCTATATGCATTTCTGGATTCGCCCATACGTGCTACATGCCCTGCCCATATCAAACGTCTGGATTTAATGTTCCTAATTATGTCAGGTGAAGAATACAATGCCTGCAGTTGTGCGTTGTGTAACTTTCTCCATTCTCCTGTAACTTCATCCCTCTTGGTCCGAAATATTTTCTTAAGCACCTTATTCTCGAACACTCTTAACCTCTGCTCCTCTCTCAACGTGAGAGTCCAAGTTTCACAAAGTGGAGGGATATCCGCTAAGAAGATGTCTGTATACCCGATGGTATTTTATAAATACAGAATACTCTATAGAAGATATTTTTAGCCATATAGAGCGAGTTATAATAGGACTAATGAATTATGTGGTCAAAAAAACAACAATAATAATAATTGAGTATCTTCGCCCCTTGATGTTGATGACGGTCAATATGATGGTAATGATAATAACTTTATTTATTTATTTATTCATTTATTTATTTATTTATTTAATGGGCCGATCAACTGTCGTTGGCTAATTAAAGACCAGCACGGCTTAATAATAATAATAATAATAATAATAATAATAATAATAATAATAATAATAATTGAGTATCTTTGTCCTCTGATGATGATGATGATGACGATCAATATGATGGCAATGATAATAACTTTATTTATTTACTTATTTATTTATTTACTAGCCGTACCCGTGCGCTCCGCTGCACCCGTTAGAAATAAATATAAAGTAATTACATAATTAAAATAGGACATTTGATCCAGGGAACATTCGTGTTTGATGGAAGGGTAAATCGTTTAATATGTTACTTAATTTAAATTGCATCCAAATAATTAAAATGCGATCATTTTGGTCCAGAGACACTCATTTGGTGCAATGACAATTCCGTTAACATGTTTCTTAATTTTTATTACATGCAACCATAGTTTAATGAAGATTGATATCATTTAGATTTAATGTGTAGCCTATATTTTATTTTACTTGTTATAGGTTTCCATTCAATTATGGTAATAACTTAATTTTAACCCTTGTTTTCTACGTATTCAGTGAGTGGCGCTTGGTCCGCTATCGTACTGAACCCTTCAATTAACTTAAATTATATTATATAATATTACTTATTATATTATATTATATTATATTATATTATATTATATTATATTATATTATATTATATTATATTATATTATATTATATTATATTATATTATATCAGAAGTTTTTGTAATAACATTATAGTATTATGTCCATCTAAAGAAACTACACTTTCCAGTGGTGAAATAATAATTAATTATACAAATCGATTAATTTAGCTTCCGATATTACTTCATACAAACACAGAAACATTCTCTGTAGGCCATCTTTCATAGCTTTCGATTCTTGCTGTCCAAGGCCCCTTATAGACGAAGTCATTTGTTTTTTAATTCATTACACGGCCTTAGATGGCAATTATTTTAATTTTCAAACTCATTTATCTCATTAAATATCAGTCCTACAAAAATGTTTCAAGGAATAAAACTTATCGGAAATTATTTTTAAAGAAACTTTGGTTATGTAACATGTGTCACAAAAATCAATAATAAGCGAGATATTTCGATTTATTTAATTCAGGCCCCCTTATAACTCCCTTTTAAATAATGTATTTTGAATGCCATATAGCCTAAAATCTAAGTTTCAACGAACTTAATTTATATTCCAATTTTCATCGAAATCCGTTCAGCCATTATCGCGTGAAAAGGTAACAAACATACAGACAGGCAGACATACATACAAACAAAAATTTCAAAGAAGCGATTTTCGGTTTCAGGGTGGTTAATTATATATGTTAGGACCAATTATTTTTGGAAAATCGAAAATTACCAGAAAAATTTCGGCTACAGATTTATTATTAGTATAGATTTGTGCTGATCAACAGCCGTTGGCTAATTAAAGACCAGCACGGCTTAATAATAATAATAATAATAATAATAATAATAATAATAATAATAATAATAATAATAATAATATACGATTAAGGAACGATCTAACAGAACTTCGAAGCGATGTGGTTGGTCGTTTTTCCGTAAAAGGACTTAAATCTTTGGCAGGGATATAGAGAGTGTGGTGCGCCTGGAAGGTAGGTCGATGAGGTCACGACATGCGGGTGCGATCGCGTGACTCCTGCGGGTGGAAGATAACGAGCAGTTGAAGTGAAGGCTTCAGCTCCATGTGAGCCTATTGTACATACAAATTACAGCTTAATAGTAAAGTTTTTAATTTACTCTGGGGGCAAATTATACCGTAGGCAGCCTTCTTGTTTCCCTTTCCACGACGGGATGAAACGTATTAATCACCGCGGTCGAACTTTAAAGAAGCAGATAAATTGCTATCCAAGGAGATGCTGACGGTTCTATTCCAGCCGCGGGGGCGTCATTACGCAGCCCTCGTTATTAGTCAGATAACACACTGGCTAGCTCCATGCTAAATAAATCGGAGCTACATAAGAAGATCCATCCAACTAAAATGCACGACATTATTGCATAAAAACGCGCTTCTACATCGTGACTACGGAAAACACGTATGTCTGTGTCGATATATTAGATGTACAATTGTATTTTTTCTAGAATTGAATTTCTTGGCTTAAAAATCGATAATGTATTAAACTGGAAAAATCATATTAAAGAAATTACCCTCAAACTAAATTCAACTTGTTTTGCTATTAGATCTATGCAAAAGATAGTAAATATCAATACCTTAAAAACAATATACTTTGCATACTTCCACTCGGTAATGAGTTTTGGAATAATATTCTGGGAAAATTCCACAGATAGTAACAATATATTTCTATTGCAAAAAAGAGTAATTAGAATAATAGTAGGTGCCAAATCTAGGGAATCGTGTAAGACTATTTTCAAAAAACTACAAATAATGCCCATGGCTTGTCAGTACATCTTTTCATTAATAATCTTCCTCGTATGTAATCGTGAAAACTTTGTAACTAAATCAACAGTTTATAGCATAAATACACGTCAAAAAAATTACTTTCATACTCCATCGGCAAGTCTATCGTGCTATCAAAAAGGAGTGCGTTGTATGGCAGTAAAAATTTTTAATAGCCTCCCTATCGATATAAAAAATCAAACTCAAAACATAAAATTATTTAGGGCCAAATTAAAGAAGTACCTAATTTCTCACGCCTTCTATTCTGTAGGTGAATTCATGACATTCAATAACACTTCATGAAATTGATACTAAAACTTTGTGTTGTACTAGTAGACTATATTGTAAACCTCGTCTGTATATATTTCATCTAGACTGTGACTATAAATTAAGATTTTATAATAGTATTAAGTTTTTTGACTTGTTCCATATTGTAGCTGTAAGCATGTATGAATACCATGGAATGTTAATAAATACAATACAATACTTACATCAAATTTTTTCATCAGTTATAAAAGAAATAGGATAACAATTGTGCGATAATTTTTCTAATCTAAAGGCTCATTCACAATGAAAATTAAACATAACGTAAGCGTTAACTTAAAAATGTAATCGTTACGTTAAAATCAAGAACATTAACGATGGGAACATAAACATAACCGCAAAGATACTTGGTAACCATGGAAACATAACAACGACGCCATTTCCTCATATTCTGTCGAATACTTCAGCGCTCCACGATTGTGTTCTGTTTGCAAATCACGTAAGCATGAGCATGAAAGTTTGGAGTTTGCAAACTTTCGTGTTAACGTCTTACGGTAATGTTTATGTCAATGCTTATGTGAATCATTGTGAATGATACCATTTGGGCGCAAACTTCTGTGTTTATGTTACGGTTATGTTTAATTTTCATTGTGAATGGGCCTTTAGAGAGGAAGAAAATGTGACTTACTTAATAAAGAGAACTATTAAAATGTACTATGTACACTATTAAAATTACATGAACTAACTGGAAACTAGAATATATCCAAAGCAATAATAATTAAAATGGAGTTTAAAGACGAAAGTAACCAAAACTGACAGGTTAATATTTAATTTTTTTATCTTGGACACTATAAAAACAATAATGAGGCGTCTTGCATATGCCACGTAAACTTCACTATGATTGGAGGAATTGTTTCGCTATGTTGAGGAGTTATTTAAAATTAAGTAATTTTTTTGTAACTCAAAACATTGGTTCACACATTGTAGGTACTAGAGAGATGCAGAATAGGGCTTACAACCGATTTAGATTCGACTGTCACAGAAAAATTCGTGAAGGTTTAGCATCCGACCGAATGTTCGAATTTCAACTGGTTACTCATAATGTTTTGCAGGCTAGACAGAACACCAGGAGCACTTCATCATTCATGACATCATATTTTCTCAGTAGCCTACACAAACGGAATAACAAATGAAGAAAATTTACTTTCTCTTATTAAAAAAATCTGTTTGCTTGATATGGACCTACAATCATTGAATGGGCACTTTGATATATTTATCTTCATAACTAATACATAAATGAACAAATGAACACGGTAACAACACAGGAAGTAAGTGTAATGCATAATATGAAAACTGGTGTGTGAAGAAACGAAAAGACAAAGTATATGATTATGTCTCGTGACGAGAATATTGTACGAAATGGAAATATAAAAATTGGAAATTTATCTTTTGAAGAGTTGGAGAAATTCAAATATCTTGGAGTAACAGTGACAAATATAAATGATACTCTGGACGAAATTAAACACAGAATAAATATGGGAAATGCCTGTTATTATTCGGTTGAGAAGCTTTTATCATCTAGTCTGCTGTCAAAAAATTTGAAAGCTAGAATTTATAAAACAGTTATATTACCAGTTGTTATTTATGGTTGTGAAACTTGGACTCTCACTTTGAGAGAGGAAAAGAGATTAAGGGTGTTTGAGAACAAGGTTCTTAGGAAAATATTTGGGGCTAAAAGGGATGAAGTTACAGGAGAATGGAGAAAGTTACACAACACAGAACTACACGCATTGTATTCTTCACCTGACATAATTAGGAACATTAAATCCAGACGTTTGAGATGGGTAGGGCATGTAGTACGTATGGGCGAATCCAGAAATGCATATAGAATGTTAGTTGGGAGGCCGGAGGGAAAAAGACCTTTAGGGAGACCGAGACGTAGATGGTAACATAATATTAAAATGGATTTGAGGGGGGTGGGATATGATGATAGAGAATGGATTAATCTTGCTCAGGATAGGGACCAATGGCGGGCTTATGTGAGGGCGGCAATGAACCTCTTGGGTTCCTTAAAAGCCAGTAAGTAAGTAAGGTGTGTAAAGAAATGCAAGAATAGAATAAATGACAATTACTTTCTAAACAGAAGAGCAAATAAGTACAAACATTCCAGTGTAACATTTACACTTTAAACTCAAAATGCATACGTCTAAAACAGTAATTTTTAATATATGTCTTTTAATTACTCTAAACAGCTGCATTGTTATTTCATTAATAAATCATTGTTTAAGAAGATAGAATGTTATTAAGAAAAAGAAAAGTACTGTCAAGCTCAAATATTTCTACTTTCACGATACATGCTGTTGCTTTTGAAAATACCTAACTGTAATACCTGGATGAATTAATCAATAAATGAATCCATGGATAATGAATCAATGAATTAAATGGATGGATGGATGATGGATGCATGGATCGATGCATGATTGATTGATTGAATGTAGTGAGGAAGAATTATCAATTAAATGGTAGGGCTACAAGATGATAGGTAACTTAGGTTACTTTTGACATTACATACTGAAATATAGTCTCCTGCCATGTCAACAATACGTTGCCAAATTCTTGGAAGACGGCGGACTCCATCTGTAGCAGCATTTCTGGATATCTCTCTCACTGATCAATCTGAAGCTCTTTGGATGTCAACTCTTGATTGAAAGCCAATGCCTCGCTTCCACCCAATTTGCAATAGTTCAGTGTGGTAGGACTTCTCTCCCACAGGCTTCTTGTAATGCCCTAAACCATTGACTCAATTGCATCTTTCTCTTTTGCAACTTGGATTTTTATGAAGAACATTTTCGTTCGTACCTTTAGGACTGTATCGTTTACTACAAATCAGAAACAGCCACTGTATTTACAAAATATTTCTACTTCGAGACTTTCAATATTGCAGATTTATGGAACAATCGGTACTCTATTACGTAGTACAAGGTTTCAATGGTCACCGCTAGGAGCACAGATTTACAGCATTGTTGTCATTACTTTTGGAATGTCCTAGTATTTTCACAGTCTACTATATACAGTCACGAAGCATGGGTGATTTCTTGCTTTTCTCACAATAGTTGCTAGCCGCTTGGAGCGCTGTGAGTACTAGGAACAATAGACTGTGTCACAGCCATCGTGATCTAATACAGGCCGTAAGGCAGGCCATGTGACTCGCTTAACCCGATCACGAAGGGCGGCGTTTCAACCATATAAATTAATTGGAATGCATAAAAAGTAACATATATTTCTCTAAAATGTAGTGTAATTGCATTAATAAAACTTCAAACAATGTTTAGGAGACACTTCAGACATAATTCCCTGGGAGTTAAGGTGTAATATTATTTTTGGTGTGAAAATTACGTTGTTCGTATGTGTAATACCTGCCTTTATTTCGATTAAATATTGCGAAATTCTTGTACATTCATTTATGCACGATTCAATAATTTTCATTTGCACCGCACGGATATTTAGATGCTGAAATTATAGGTTATGTTTACTGTACCAGTTGCCCATTTCTGTCTAATTTTAGTGGTCTTGAATGCCCTACCACTACATATGTATGTTATGTCATATGGAAAGTATAGGTTATGTTTACTATATTTAACTTATATTCCTATATTCGAAATTATACATTATGATTAAATATAATGTCATGTATGACACCCGTCATATTCCATTTGTATTTTAATACTACAATTGAATACTGAATTATTGTATTTATCTACTACCTAAGAGACGAAGTAACAATCGTACGTACACTAATTTCATAGGAGTGGTATGATAAATTTTCTGTCTACAATTAAGGAACGTAGATGTGCTAAATTAAAATCACAATATAAATTCGTTTTCATTGAACCTGAAAATAGCTTCCATTCTAAACTAAAAATGTTGATGCGAACAGATTATGTTAACGCGTAAAATTCTCTTCACACTAAAATAACACAGTTTTGTAATTATTTCTGCAACATATTATGCAACAAGCAAACGGAACTTATGGACACATTACACTAAATAAAGCTTAGCAATGATACGCAACAAAGTTATAATATAATATTTCATTGAGCTCCATACACTGAAATAGAAAACTCCAACATACAATACGGCCTGGTCTAGATCGAAAAGGCATTGACTATGCCGTATTTCGCTTTGTTCTGAAAAGTTGTGTAAACTGTGAAATGTTCGTTATCGGTTGTAATAACTGTAAATGGCTAAAATACAATAATTTGAATAATAATATGGGACAAGGAGACGTTTGTGGTACTATAGATATTGTAAGAAAAAGAGGTCAGATTTATCCTTCTTCCGAAAAATCGAGGAAGGTGAGTTTATAAAATATAATATATGCTTTATGAAAATAATATATAAACCTTATGTATTTCATATTTCAATAGTGGAAGGAAGGTGTTAATTTTTTCAAAAGAGCACAATATCGAAAGTACAATACATTTTATCTTTCTCTGGGGAAAGGGTCTGTGATGAGGCGATAGTAGCGATCCTGGTGGTTAGCAACTATCTATGGATGCATATTTCAAGTGTCTATGTTTGCATATTTAGTAAGTATTGAGTTTCGTGACTGTATATACTAGACTGTGGTATTTTACTCTGATCATCCGAGCAGAATGACCTGCAGGAATAAAGAATATGGTGAAATGATCAAGGAGTCGTGACTGGATTGAATGACAAAGAAAACAAAGGAACAGAGTAAAGTACAGCGAGATGGTAATACATGATTGTCCTTTTTTCATGTATTGTTCTATAATTTATCTTTTCTTTCGACTGTAATTTTATTACATGAATAATATGTTATTCTTAAATGTGTTTAACTATTTCCCAATTAGTACAGTATAATACAGTTATATCAATATCATCAAACAGGAATGCTCTGCACAACCAGATGCATATGTTAAGTTTGAAGAATATCAGTTGTAGTTGTAGATTCTAAGAACATTCAGACATGCACATCGACCTGCCAGCCTGCAGTCAGCCATTTGGACGTTTTAATTACTGTACTTACACAGGGATGAGTTCCAAGGAGAGATAAGCGCACGGGGTAATTTTTCTTATACGGGAACAAACAGGAAGAAATATACATTTATACTTGCCAAGACGAAGAGGAAGAGTGGTAATTACTCATGACGAAAATTACACACAATTGATGCTGATAGTGTCAGGAAATGTTCACCATAAGCTGATCAGAAATATTCAGAATTCTGACAAAGTAAATGAAAATAACAACATTTTATCTCTTCCACTTAAGTTCGGTACTATTCTGAACCAAATCCACATATTCAACTAAAAAAATTGCAGCTCATGTTACTGCTTATACAGGGACATCATTTTATTTCCCCTAAAATTTCTAATATTAACCTGGATATACCTTTGGATCAACAATTAAGAACTGGAAACATCGTTTACTACCCCTTTCCACGACTGGAGTTCGATGATACCGGCGTAAAATACAAACAAATCACTTTACTAGATATAGGAGGGAAGAAAAGTAGTTCATCCATTTACGTAAACTAGAAAGATGACGCTTTTGACTTTGATAATTTTCATTAGGTTTTTGTTTAATCAAAATACAGTACAGCATTAACAATGAGTGTATTTACTCACGAACTGAGCTGTCCATGCGGACGTATTCGTTATGCTGTGTATATTATACTGTCTACAGCACATTAGCGTACAATATAGAGAATGAAGTTAAATTAAAAAATAATCATAATATGGATATTTAAACACATTTTTGAAAATGATGGCCGTTCATTTCGATCCAGCCTTCAGTTCTAATGTGTGTAATTCCAATTACCAGGTTCGTACTTCGTATGAGTAACTCATGTTGAAATAATTCTGTACCTACTCTGTAAGAGAGTACCTTACGTACTGTAAATTCAATCTTCACTTCTGCCCGATCCGAAAAGATAAAATTACTCAGACATGCTATCTACTGTCTGTCCAAGTGGTTACGTCGCAGGGTCGTAGAAAGGGAGGAAATCACGTGACAGTTAATTCTTAACGAGGCTCTTTTATTTAAGTTATTTTAAACAGTTGTATGATTATAATATTACGTAGACGCCTAATTCCTAACAGAAATTAATGTTCTCAGAAAAGAGCTAAGACAACTCAGCCACTAGCATTTACAGAGAGGCGAATAGAAGCAGGTGGGGGAAACCGGGATGCGACGTAGGCAAATGGACGACGGTACCAGTGCGAAAATGATGCAATATTGAAAGCTCTTCCGTCACTGGAAAACGCAAACATATTTTTGGAACGTTCTGTTTACTATGACCGTAAGGCTACTATGACTGTATATGGGTCTTGGAACTGTGTAGAGGACGGTTGAACTTCATTACTAGAAGGAGTGGGAGTGAAGTACATTAAAAAACTGAGGTACAATAAAAATTGAAGTAAAAATAAAATGATGTCCCTGTAGTACATCCCAAGTATTTGAAGCTGTCCACTTCCTCTTCTGCCTCATTTAGAATTCGCAAGTTTAACTTCTTTATTTTTCTTCTGTGACCATAGTGTTCGTCTTGCTTGCATTTATCTTCTTGCTTAGTATTATCGCTATTGAAGACCTCCCGTCAAAGTCTCCATAACCACCAAGACATTTGTGCATACATAAACAATTTATCGCTTTCATTTCCTAATCCCCTACAAACCAAATTAGGCTTACACCGGAATAAGATCAATCACTCCACTCTACTTCACCCACATACTACCGACACTTCTTACTGTATATGTATATTCATTGTTACGGTACTTATTAAAATGGCTGAAGAGGGCATCCTGCGCATGTATGATCTTATAACGGCTCCTGGCTCAAAGCCGGCAATGTCAATAAACCATAATATGAAACACCACATTGAAGATCTATGTTTCCAAGTGCCAGTTTTTCGAATTTCATTTTATTCAGTCGAATTGAGGTACATCCATATGAACATCCTTTGTCGGAGTTCAACTGTAAGTGACTCATTCGTGCGCCGACAGATGGTGTTGGAAGCACGTCAATGTGCTTTTCGTCAGTACTACCTTAGAAACTAGTTTTTGACGGTCACTCCTTTGGAAAGATAGGTTTGCAATTGAAGTGTTCCCTGCATAAAGAGTGTGGCTCCACGTTTTGGTCAAATTAATGTTTTGCTGTTAAAAATTATGCGTGATCTTTTAGTGCAAGAGCGGCGTGATTCCTAGTATTTGGTAGTGAGTTACAATGGAATTGGAACAGGGTTCCCGATCGTTTCATTGCAAAAAGGAGGAGGCAGCTCTAGGAGCTATATACAGGGTGATCCATAAGTAATGTCAATAGTTTCAAGGGGTTATTCTTTGAAATATTCAAACACGAAAGTTAATAAAATGTTGCTCGTTTGTGCTTTCTTTTCGAGAAACATTTCATAGCATGTTTTGGGAATGTCATTGATTTAATTCCCAATATGCTCAGTCAGTCTTAGAAAGCAATATATTGTGATAATACGTGACCGAAAGAATTTTAGTTTTGTCCTTCAAATGTACAGAAATTTCATCCGAACTAATGTAACTTTTCGTCCTGCAAAGGAAATTCAAAATTTTACATTTGTCCGGATCAAATTTCTGCACATAAAATGCAATTCTTTCATCAGAAAAAAATCATTGGCTTCAAAACACACTATGAAATGTTTAATTTAAAACCATTTTTTTCTCTCGAAAATATAACATGTTGACACAGTAATTGTGTGTTCACTGCAAAATTTGGCTAACTATATCTAATTTTATTGCAGAAAGGAATTAGCTCCATTATTTGTTCATAATTTACCGGTCTAAATTGCTGATTGTAATAAATGAGTGATGAAATGAAACTCCTATGTACCCAGGACTTACTCTGATAAAGGAAAGAAGCTTAGTTAAAAATTTGAATTTTTATAATTTCTTTTTGTTGTTTTCCACAACGTGGTAAAAATGGAGCTATCTCGTTTTTACAGGGTGCCCTTCAATAATTGTTATCATCTAGTCTATGTTTTGTCGTACATTATATTCTCTTAGCAAATATATATATATATATATATATATATATATATATATATATATTCGTTATGTAAAAATATTGTCATACAATAATAAATAATTGAAGCAATGTATGATATAGGATGCTTATGCTGTAGTATAAAGCACCACAAGATTTTCCTTAAACCGAAATACTGTACTGTAGCAACGTTAGAATGTTAATTACAATGATGTAAGTAATAGCTGCGTATTATAAAATGTGAACCTAATGAATTATTGTCAACAGTAATCTCATTAGAGGTTTTGATTTATCTAGAGAATATCAGAACTCGAGTGGGATTTAATTGACTATTACACGATTAGAAGAAAGTGTATAAAGATTAGAAGTAACGAAGTACTCCAATACAATGAAATATTAATTGGCTTACGACAATACAAAACTGTCTTCAAATTTGTACCATCTCAACATTACAAATATTACACTAGTAGATGGCAGTAGTGTGTTATGGTTAGCTATTTTCTCGTTATCAGATGTGCCAACTATGGAATCTTCAATGAACTCTGTTGTCGGTTACTGGTCAAGAACGGTTTATTGATTCAGCTTCATTTTTATTAAAACAGTTACATTCTACATTAATTATATCGATCCCAGTAATCAACGTCACTTGACAGATGATTTTCAATAAATCTTAGTATTAAACAATCTCTGATACGTGACTATCCATAATATCATATAGCAGAAGCTATAACAAACATAACCTAAATAATATAAACGAGTGTTAGAAAAGTTTTAATTAGGGATGGTGAAATAAACAAGAAACGTTTTAATTAACGATGATGAAATAAAAAATAAACATGAGTAATTTTAAAAGAAACAATTACTGAAAATACAATTTTCAGATTTGAAAGTTTTTGTAGTTGGTGGGTTCAGTTGATGTTATATTGGACGTGTGCTTAAAAGAAGTGAACTTTTTTATGTACATGATGTATCCCTCAACTTATTCAGGATTTCCGAATGGTGCTCTTCATTTATTTCAGGGAAGATTCATAGCTATGATCAGTGATTTTTATTAATTCTTGTTCTTGAATGATATTGCGAGTCATATTTGAAAGTTCTGTGCATCGACTCGAGTGGTTTGTAATTTTCTGTTTTTTTTTTTTTTTTTTTTTTTTTTTTTTTTTTTTTGACGTCCTGACCACAGCAGTTTGAAATGTTGGCAAACAAAGAAACAAATGTTAGGGTAGTGAAAAAAATAAACAAATGCTAGGGATGCGATAAAATTGTGCGATAAGCAGCCATGATTGGTTGAAAGACGTCCTTTCGTACCGTTTTATTGGTCAAAAGTAATGTGGCGTAATAAAAGTGTAATAGTCAAAATAAATTTATTAAATGAAAACTATCAAAAGAAAATAAAATGAGGCATAGAATACAACCTAGCTGGAATCTTTTTTGTCCTCCAAATTGGAATTTGCAAAATTGAATCATCAAGAGAACGTGTTAAGAGAACAAATCCATATAGAAAGAAAATTATAATCTACTGTACAGTAGGAGCAGATATAGAATATTGAACGGGTAGCACTACATTCTACTGAGTTACGCCTATTTTAAAAATGTATCGGTTCAGAAGAGACCACAGGTAACTTGCAGGTGATAAAGTATAATATTGTGCATGCAGTATTATTATCGAAAACATTCCCTGTGTCTTGTAGCAGGTCTGTAGTACCCGGTAGCAGAAATTGGTGTCGACATGCCTGTAACTTTACGTTAGCGAACAGAGAGCAAACCGTTGCCCTGACTACGACGGGAATTAATTTTATTATAGGTGCGCTTTGTGTATTATGACCGAAGACATGTGGTTGCCGTGTAGCGACACAAATAGCGGAGCGGTTTGCTACAACTCCTGGCCCGGATAGCTAGGTGTGTCATCCATCACAGTCTACTTCCTACTAACAGTAGCACCAACATCCACTTTTTTCACAGGCTTCTTTTCCCTTCCACCCCTCGAGTCAAGCAATGTCCTCATCCATCATGCTTCAACCCCTCAACAACAAACTTTTACTTTAATGGGGGGTAGGTGACTGTTCAAATTCTTATTCTGTCCGATTTTTCCTTTCCCTTTACGTTTTCTTTTTGTTTTCCTTTTTGTTCCTTGATGGAAGATAGGATGAAAGTTTTCTGGCGTATTACCAAATTTTCTCTTACCCTTCAACCCCCGCTGCAGCATCTCAAAATGTCAACAATGAACAAACAAATGAAGACATTGTCCATACGAAGGAGCCACAATAGGAACAAATCACTTCTATCATTTTTTGCTCCCATTGTATTCAGAAGAGTATCTCTGTTGATTGTTTGTAGATCTCTTGTTCTCCTAGTAAGTAAGTTTAGCTCTTCTTAACTTTTCTCGTAACTCATGCGAAGTCTCTGGTTTCGTCGCTTTTCTGCTGCTCTTGAAGCACGATGCGGTTTCGCCTGGACTACATTAACTAGCACAGTTGGGCCCTACTATATTATCCCGCACGATCACGCGAATAACTTTTTCATGAGTCCCGTCTCCTGCAAACACAGCGGGTCGTAATAGTAGCACGGTAGACCAATAAACTTTCATCAGCACCTACTAGCTATACTGTAGTTAATGTCACTGCCTCGTGTAATGCAAATATAAAAGTTCAGGGCTGACATTTTAATGTCAATACAGCTGCTCGGTGTCTGCCCACCAGGCATTACAACACATTAATTCTTTCGGCAGTTGTTTAGCATGTCTGTTGCTTTATCGAAAGCCTACAGCTGTCCATGCTAGAAAACAACAATCTCTTCTTCCCTACCTTCAAATTCAAATTCAAATTTATTTAAAATTTACATTTGAAATGAATACATATGTATAGATACCCGAAATGAGAATATGCTCGTGCTCGGGTACAGTCCAGTAGTCTACATAAATTTTATAGGGATCAAATTATAATGCTGATGATATAAATAATAATAATAATAATAATAATAATAATAATAATAATAATAATAATAATAATAATAGAATAATCGTGACAGAAATGATACAAAGATTGTAATACAAAATAATTCATTAATAATAATAATAACAATAATAATAATAATAATATAATCTATGCTAATAATAAATCTGTAGCCGAAATTTTACTGGTAATTTTTGATTTTCCAAAAATACCAAAAATAATTGATCCTAACATATATAATTAACCACCCTGAAACCGAAAATCGCTTTTTTGAAATTTTTGTTTCTATATCTGTCTGTCTGTATGTTTGTTACCTTTTCACGCGATAATGGCTGAACCAATTTCGATAAAAATTGGAATATAAATTAAGTGCGTTGTAACTTAGATTATAGGCTATATGGCATTCAAAATACGTTATTTAAAAGGGGGGTTAGAAGGGGGCCTGAATTAAATAAATTGAAATATCTCGCTTATTATTGATTTTTGTGAAATATGTTACATAGCAAAAGTTTCTTTAAAAATGATTTCTGATACGTTTTATTCTCTGAAAAATTTTGATAGGACTGATATTTAATGAGATAAATGAGTTTTAAAATTAAAATAACTGCCATCTAAGGCCGTGTAATGAATTAAAAAACAAATGACTTCGTCTATAAGGGGCCTTGGACAGCAACAATCGAAAGCTATGAAAGATAGACTACAGATAATGTTTCTGTGTTTGTATGAAGTAATATCGGAAGCTAAATTAACAGATTTGTATAATTAATTATTATTTCACCATTGGAAAGTGTAGTTTCTCCAGATGGACATAATGCTATAATGTTATTACAGTAACTTCTGATATAATATAATATAATATAATATAATATAATATAATATAATATAATATAATATAATATAATATAATATAATATAATTTAAGTTATTTGAAGGGTTCAGAACCATAGTGGGCCAAACGCCATTTACTGAATACGTAGAAAACAAGGGTTAAAATTAAGTTATTACCATAATTCAATGGAAACCTGTAACAAGTAAAATAAAATATACACATTAAATCTAAATGATGTCAATCTTCATTAAACTATGGTTGCATGTAATAAAAATTAAGAAACATGTTAAAGGAATTGTCATTGCACCACATTAGTGTCTCTGGACCAAAATGATCGCATTTTAATTATTTGGATGCAATTTAAATTAAGTAACATATTAAACGATTTATCCTTCTATCAAACTCGAATGTTCCCTGGATCAAACGTCCTATTTTAATTATGTAATTAGTTTATATTTATTTCTAACGGGTGCAGCGGAGCGCACGGGTATGGCTAGTAATTAAATAAATACCAAGACGGATAAAATAAGACATAAAAACACTAGCGAGAGTTAACACAACTTAAATAAGCATATAATAACCGGAAAAAATAACGAACTCGAAAATCAACAGAAAAGTTCGTTGTATCGCAGACGACAGCAACCGCCGTATTGACATTGTGTTGTGCATTATTGGTAGTAGGGGGGAGTCGAAAGTCTACGTAACTGCCGTTCTCTTCGAATCTTCTCGTACAATCATGGAAAGTTAATGTTGCAAAAACAAAATGTCTACGAGTCAAACTGTTCATTATTACCAGGATAAATACAAATAATACTGAAATATATTAATCTAGTTTCAGTTATAGATCTCCCCTTTCGTGAGAGAGGTATCAAATCAAAATATTTTATGAATGGCGGGGAAAATATAAATTTCAAGAACTCTCTAGTGACAGAGATAGTGACAAGTACAATCAAGTGTATCTGTGGCGATACTAAGAAATCATTTATTGGAGATATACACTGTTATTAATTAAGAAAATGAGCTTATATTTATTACAATGTTTTATTTTATAGGTTACATGTATCAGATAAATACAGTAAATATTAATAACATATAATGCTAGTAACACTTAAATTAGTAATAAAATTGATCAAATATCACACAAACATTTTCGCTTTATTTTTAAACTTAAGAATGTGTAAATTGCTTAGGTCTGGATTATTTTTCAATACTTTCTTTATTTATTTTTCCTTCCTTTCCTGTCCTCCTTGCAACTTTCGTTTTTATTTTCTCTTATTCTTATTACTCTTTGTTCTTTTTCCTGTATTCATTTATCTTTCTTTATTCTCTTCGATTCCACTCATTTACTTCTCTTTCCTATCATGCATGATGAGCCATTTTTTATTTTTCATTGACATTTTGTTTAATTCCTTTTTTTATTCAATTCATACTTTTTCTTTTCCTTGTAATTTACATTTACTTAATCTTTTGTTTCGTTCACTGTTATCTTTATGTTCATTTTCTACAATTTATTATAGTTGTGGCTTTGTAATTCATTTTTATGTTAAAATTCTTTCATGTTATGTTACACTCATGGCCAGTTTGTCCAAGTAATGTTTAATTTTGCTTAACGAATGTTAAATTAATAGTCTGTTTATTTTTAACGCTTTGTTAATGTATTTTCCATTTGTTCAACATAATTTTGTTTAAGATAACCAACACTTAACTATAACGTCTGTTAGCACTATTTTAACTACTCAACAGCAGTTGGTAATGATTCTACACATGTAAGACAATTTTTGATTGGCTAAAATTAATCTTTAAATTCTATATTATAGAGTGAGTCATGAAACTTGCATAAAATGACAACCTGTTATAGTAGGCCACGCTCCATAAACAAACAGTTGACAAATGAAAGTTGTAGGTGACGTGCTGAATAATAATTACAAAGTAAGGTTATGTTTCCTCATTGCTATTATGGATACGAAATACGAAAGAAATAAAATAACACTGATGTATTTAAACAGTCCAAAGTATTGTTAAATGTTATATTACCAGTCATATGCTAAACATTCCCTACAGAGAGACACAAAATATTAATTTCGCAACTTCTGTTCGAACAGCTGTGGAGACATCGGCCATATTTAACTAACTGTTAAAAGAGTTAACTGCCCGAAATCCTACATTTAAAATTAACGAACTGTTAACAATCTGTTAAACCAAACTGGTGTTGAAAACATACAATTTTATTAATTAACAAACTGTTTAGAGTTTAACAGTCGTTAAATTTTCTAACAATACTTGGAAAAACAGTGATATTATTAAACACTCAATCTGTTTCAAATCAAGCTTAAACCACTAGAGGAGTGGTTCCCTATCCATCGTTCACGGTCCCTCGGGGTCAACAAATGATTCGAAAGTATATTTGTTCCTGAATGGTATTTTAATTAGCTTATTCTTCTGATGTCCTCTGGTTTTTCTGAGCTTATTGTAATTTCTTTATCTCAGACTATTGAGACACGAAGATTAACAGGAATGAGATCACCTGAGGGATTCTTCCTGGTTGGCTTGTTTTGCCCTTTTTAACTTTCTAAATTCTCTAAATTTCAATCTTCATGGTTCAATTTCAAGTGTTCACCGTTCAGGGTAGCGAAGACTGAAGCAACTGAAAATAAATTAAACTTGTGGTCTCACTGAGTTGATAGTCGAGAATTTCATTCACTTCCAGTTCCATCCCATCTTCTAGCAATAAATGATCCACCAAATGAAGTATGGGTCTTAAGGGGTCCTTGACTGTGATTTTTCTGGATTTAGTTTAAGTCGGAATTTCCGTGTCCATGTCCAAATTGAGTCGAGGTCGTCATTAATTTTAGTTATTGCTTAATTTATTTTGTCAGTGTGGAATTTTATGTATTATTTGAAGATCGTCTGCATAGAGATGGTGTCGGCAGTATTTTAGAGATTCTGATATGTCGTTGATATAAATTGTAAACAGTAAAGGGCCAAGAACTGATCCCTGTGGAATCCCTGACCTCACGGCCTGCCAAGAGAAAAACGATTTCCAGCTATCACACTTTGTTGGCGGCCATTAAGGTAAGAGGCAAACCGCAGGACAACGTGCTCTTCTAGGTGTAGTCTTCTTAGTTTATATATTAATAAATCAATGTCTACAGAATCGAATGTAATGATTTGTAGTAATATTATTAAACACATTAAATTAAATGCATTACAATAGCCTAGAGAGGTAAGTAAGAGTAACAGAGAAGTGCCATAATATGTCATTCTCCTTTGTATAATATATTTAGATCCATCTGTTCGTATGTACAGGGACATCATTTTATTTTTACTTCAATTTTTATTGTACCTGAGTTTTGGAATGTACTTCACTCCCACCCCCTCTACTAGTAAACTTCCAACCGTTCACTACACAGCCGAGGGCGCGTAAGCAGTACTGAGTTACTGAGTATAGTACGTTTCAGAAATATGTTCGCGTTTTCCAGTGACGAAAGAGCTTTCAATATTGAATCATATTTTCGTACGGGTACTGTCGTCCATTTGCCTACGTCGCATCCCGGTTTCCCCCACTTGCTTCTGTTCGCCCGTCTGTTAAATCTAGTAGCTGGGCTATCTTAGCTCTTTTCTGAAAACATTAATTTCTGTTAGGAATTGGACGTCTACGTAATATTATACAACTGTTTAAAATAACTTAAATAAAAGGGCCTCGTTAAGTAATTAACTGTCACGTGATTTCCCCCCTCCTTTCTACGACCCTGCGACAAAACCACTTGAACGGACAGTAGATAGCATGTCTGAGTAATTTTATCTTTTCGGATCGGGCAGAAGTGAAGACTGAATTTACAGTACGTAAGGTACTCTTTTATAGAGTAGGTACAGAACTACTTCAACATGAGTTACTCGTACGTAGGACGAAACTGGTAATTAGAATTAGATGCAATAGTCTATAGTGCGATAATATGCACATTGGAACTGACGTCTGTAAGGAAATGAACGGCCACCATTTTCAAAAATGTGTTTAAATATCCATATTATGATTATTTTTCAATTGAACTTCATTCTCTATATTGTACGCTAATGTGCTGTAACAGTACAATATACACTGCATAATTAATACGTCCGAATGGATAGCTCAATTCGTGAGTAAAAACATTAAGTGTTAATACAGTACAGCATTTTGATTAAACAGAAACCTAATGAAAATTACCAAACTCAAAATTGCGATATTTCCTAGTTTACGTAAGTGGGTGAGCTACTTTTCTGTCCTCCTATACCTAGTAAAGTGATTTGTATTTTACGCCAGTATCATCGAACTCCAGTCGTGGAAGGGGTAGCAAACGGTGTGTCCGGTTTCAATCGTTAATAGAAAGGTATAGCCAGGTTAATATTAAAAATGTTAGTAAAAATAAAATGATGTCCCTGTAATACTTTTGAAGTTAAAGTTCGATATTATTACGACCTATTTTGCGGTTAAGTTGGCCTACAGACACTCACTATGAACTAAGTGCTTAGTATGTATTTTAGGAGATCTTGCTATATGAAGAAAGATGATATTACAGATTATCAGAATCAGGAATGCAGAGTACCATGGTATACTTAGTAAAACTCTCTACATCTAGGCTATATTTATAGCATGATATGTTCCTAAAGGAGAAGGAAACGAGAAAGAAAAGAGGGATTAAATACAGAGGGAACGTTTTAAGTTATTGAGGAATATGCATGTACGTAGATTGATGGCGTAGCCGGACAGGTACTCGTATTAGTTTAAATCAATGTCATGAGAAACCTCATGAAATATGAACACATTCATAATTCAGGATAACCATTTCATTTGTCGCCACTACAAAACAATACATCGTTAAACGAACCAAATCAATCCACTCTTCTTTTTATCTGATGATGCGGTTATGAACACATTAAATTGATTGGTATGGCGGATAGTGGTAACCCACGTTTATGAGCAGCATGGATTTATGGATTCTCCTAGTGTAACTTTATGGCTCCTGCTTGGTCACTAATTCAGGTTTCATTAAACGTAATCAAATCCCAAACTGTTGGTTTATGCAATTACAAAGTAGAGTTCTATCACTTGAAAATTTATGACCTTCAGAAAGAAATTTTATTTTATTCCATCTGTCTTAATATCGAGCCTGTAGTCTGCCGTAGTGAGGAATATGTTGTTGGTCGGCCGAGAGAAACATCGGGAATATTCACTGAGACTCTCTGCATATTGATGGCTAGACGTAGTAGTCCGTACCTGTAAATTTGCAGGTGAATAAAAAATATATTTCAAAAATTGATTTTTCTCAAAATAGACAAACTTTCTATATAATTATGTTCCTACTTTGCAAGATTTCCTACTCCAAGACAAAATATTAGTTAACTGTCCAGTTTTCTGTACATAATAATAATAATAATAATAATAATAATAATAATAATAATAATAATTTATAATAATAATAATAATGATAATAATAATAATAATGATAATGATAATGATTTAATTTAATCTAAATAGTAGTGTAGTTAAAGTAAATAACCACTTTGGTATACAGGTGGTATCACTTCTTAGCCTTCCATATAACATTTTAAATAAAATTTTAAATACAAGGTGGTGCATAAGTAGGTATACAGAAATAAACTACAGTTTTATTAAGTACAAATGAGGATTGCAATCGATAACGGATCGATCAGGCTGTTAAATTAATGTCGATTGATGTCATGTAGAAGTGATATGTAATCCTCATTTGTATATAATAAAACTATATTTTATTACTGTATATCTACTTATGCACCCCCCTGTATAAACCAAATTAAAGAAATAAATATATCCCAAATCTTCAGCTGTTCATATGGTTCTGTATGACAAAGAAATTTCAACGTTAGGCCTACACAAGTTATTCACGGAGATAATACTTTTCATCTGAAAAGCGGAATAATCTTAATTACGTCACAAAACCAGTAACTGAATTCTAAATGGACCTTAAAGTCATACCCATTATTGATAATATTGAGAAATTAATGAAGATGCCTGTAATACAAGTGTGAGCAAATTTTCACTAGAAATTACAGTAGGCCTATATAATATAGGTTGAGAAAAAACGAAGAGGGAAGATCTACGAATTCATGTGTTGGGTATATCAGATCATTAATATTACATTTAGCAGTGGGGAAGTTCTTAACAGGCATTTGATGCTTAGCCCATCCAAAAAATTTAGTTATTCCTAGTAACATAGGCCTATAAGTTCGTAATAACGATCGTAACACTTGATTTCACTCCTATCCTTCCTATATTAATTTTACTATTGGCAATCATTCCATGATGGAGAGTTCAGTGCGAGAGGCTTGTAAAGGCATGGCTACGTCCTTGACTCACAAGCTTGAGGGGTGACTGGGGAGGGGGTATCGATTCGCTATATCTTGGTACGAAACTCGACTAGCCTTAACAATAATACGTTGCACTATATTGGTGTTCTGTGAATACGCTGCGTTGTTGAATGTTAGTTGAATCAAAAGTGCATGCGTGTGAGTGTTACATATTGATTTTATGTAAAATGGTTCATACTGAGAGAACATTGAAGTCATTATTTGTAGAATTAAAAGAGAAACATTTGGACGTATGAAACAAAATGTGCTGATAAATATAGATCGACTACACGTTTATATATTAAAATAGGGGATGGAGGGAGACAAAATATAAAATTTCCATTGTCATGGTGTAAGAAATATCCTTGGCTAAAAAGGTGTTCTGAGACAAATAAGTTATATTGTTATATCAGATTCTGTAATCTGTTCGGAGGTGAAAATGAGTGGTCATCATCTTCTTGTGGTGACAAAAAATTTTCATTATAATTCGATAAATATCTGTTGTATAAAAAATACAAAATAAGCAATTTTTTTTAGTCTCCCCAGTATTTTCGTCTTAGCTTTGACACTGAATTATTTACAATTTGTGAAGAATTACGATGACGATATTAATAATAATAATAATAATAATAATAATAATAATAATAATAATAATAATGGTTTATTTTAACTGGCAGAGTTAAGGCCATTCGGCCTTCTCTTTCACTCAACAGTATGATAGAAAATTACTACAATGCTATGAATATAACATAATTAATACAATACAATACAATACTGCAATACAAGACAATATAATACATAATTAATATAATACAATGGCAATTCTTTTCATCTTCACAACACCAATAAAATAATTATGTAATAATAATAATAATAATAATAATAATAATAGTAATAGTAATAGTAATGATAGTCATACCTAAATTAAATTAAATTATTAAACCCGATCACAATTATAACTTCAATTTGACTGCGTCCGTAAGAAATCGTTTAGCCTTTTCTTGAAAGTGGTTATTGTCTGGCAGCCCCTAATCTTCAGAGGTAGAGAATTCCATTCACGGGGGACTGAGACAGTAAAAGAGGATGAATAGTGGGATGTTCTATGGGCAGGAATTGCTAGGATTTGGCTCTTCTGTGACCTGGTGTTTAGATTGTGATATTCAGTCCTATTACAAAATATATCTGTAGCGTTGTTTGCAAATCATATTGCAAGTTTTCTACAGTGCCACGTGTAGGAGAAAAAACAGACTAATTAATTATACCAAGGTTCGATACTATTTCCTAGGGCTTTTTAGTAAAAATGTAAAGAAGTTCCAAAACACGCGAGAGATTAGTTCTCGCAAATTCCACGAAGTACATGTAATGAAAGAATTTGATTATTTCGGCACAGACCGGCATCATATATAATCCGACATTTCTATTTTCTCTGCTTGTCTGCAGCTCCTTTTCGTTATTCTTCAAAGCTGTATTTGACAGACGATGAAATACTACGTCGAATGCTTTGGTTCCAAGTACACGGGGTACCTGTTGCATTGTGTGTCCTAGTGTGACCCCGGTATCCATCCAAACAAATGAGAGCACGAAAACTGCAGAGGGGTTAAGTTTATCCCTCCCCAACATTTCAACAATTGTGAATGACAAATGACTGTCATAATAAAAGGACGGGGCGAGACCCTGTCTGAATGCTGAAGCTGGATTCGTAACAAAAGGGAGGGGAATAATGATGATAACGAAACGAAGGGAAAGAAAGGGGAGAAAATTACAAGAAGAAAACTGTCCTGGCTGTCAGAGAATAAAGGATTTATTTCGATTTCCTTCTCTTTCTCTCTTAAAACTTATGTTGTGTCAAAATTGGAAATAAATGGTATTTGAAATGTCTATTATGCATGCTGAAGCCTACAGCTGTATGTTATCAAATTACAAGACCTGGAACAGGAAGAAACATCTTATTTCAGATATCACAAGGCGAAAGGACTGTACACAATAGTTTTAACTCTAAATTACTGAAACTAAAGGATCATAACGTAAGCGTTAACTTAAGAATATAAACGTTACGGTACAATCAAAAAGTCATACCATCATTCACGATGGGAACATAAACATAACAGCAAACATACTTGGTAACCATGGAAACATAACGACGCCATTTCCTCATAAGGCCCATTTACAATGAAAATTAAACATAACCGTAACATAAACACAGAAGTTTGCGCCCAGGCTACCAAATGGGATCATTCACAATGATTCACATAAGCATTGACATAAACATTACCGTAAGACGTTAACATGAAAGTTTGCAAACTCCAAACTTTCTTGCTTATGCTTACGTGATTTGCAAACAGAACACAATCGTGGAGCGCTGAAGTATACGAATTGAATCATATTTTCGCACGGGTACTGTCGTCCGTTTGCCTACGTCGCATCCCGATTTCCCTCACCTGCTTATGCTCGCCCCTCTGTAAAAGCTGGGCTGTCTTAGCTCTTTTCTGAAAACATTAATTTCTCTTATGAATTGGTCGTTTGCGTAATATTATACCCATACAATTGTTTTAAATAACTTACATAAAGGGCCACGATAAGTAATTAACTGTCACGTGATTTCCCCTCTTTCTACGATCCTGCGACATAACCACTTGGACGGACAGTAGATAGCATGTCTGAGTAATTTTATCTGTGCGGGTCGGGCAGAAGTGAAGATTTAATTTACAGTACGTAAGGTACACTTTTATAGAGTAGGTACAGAATTATTTCAACATGAGTTACTAGTACGAAGGACGAAACTGGCAATTGGAGTTGGATGCAATAGTCTATAGTGCGATAATATGCACAAAAGAACTGAAGCCTATATCGAAATGAACGGCCACCATTTTCAAAAATGTGTTTAAATATCCATATTATGATTATTTTTCAATTTAACTTCATTCTCTATATTGTACGCTAATATGATGTAGACAGTATAATATACACTGCATAATGAATACGTCCACATGGACAGCTCAGTTCGTGAGTAAAAACACTTATTCTAAATATAGTACTGCATTTTGATTAAACAAAAACCTAATGAAAATTATCGAACTCAAAATTGCGATATTTCCTAGTTTACGTAAGTGGATGAACTACTTTTCTTCCCTCCTATACCTAGTAAAGTGATTTTTTTTGTATTTTACGCCAGTATTATGGAACTCCAGTCGTGGAAGGGGGTAGCACATGGTGTTTCTTGTTCTCTAAAGGAATATCCAGGTTAATATTAAAAATGTTAGTAAAAATAAAATGATGTCCCTGTACATACTATACGCTATGAATTAATAGCAAAATTCACGTAACGTTATTGGTCCGTGACGAGACGTTGACGTTTCTTATAATGTGAATCGCCAATACAAACTGTACAGCGGCGCTACGATCTCTCGCAATATCGGCTGTGTTAACAGGCTAGTCTGTAGTCCATTTGGTAAAAAGAACTTCCCGAAATAAATTTACTCCACGTAACTTATTCTCTTTCTTGCTTTCCCCTGCACCAATAGTACCGACTTTTATGCCGGTGTGGAGCAACAGTAGAATCACCCACACTGTGGGCCTCTTTGACCATGTCGTCAGCACGACGCAGGTCTTCTACGGACAAGTACAAAACAACCAATCCCGGGGACTTGTGGTAAATTTCCGTCAATACCAAGGGTGCTATTCATAGACATTTCGCAGCACGCGCTACGAGCGTACTAAGCTAGCCCCGGCTATCCACTGGTTACTAGTACAGAATTCAATTTCTTATTTTATTTTAGTACCTAATTTTACGACGCTTTATCAACATCTTAGGTTATTTAGCGTCTGAATGAGATGAAGGTGATAATGCCGGTGAAATGAGTCCGCGGTCCAGCACCGAAAGTTACCCAGCATTTGCTCATATTGGGTTGAGGAAAAACCCCGGAAAAAACCTCAACCAGGAATCCCCGACCGGGAATCGAACCCGGGCCACCTGGTTTCGCGGCCAGACGCGCTGACCGTTACTCCAAAGGTGGACTATAGAATTCAAATCATATCATATCGCTAACACTGGTTTATGAATATGAAAAACGCTGATCATCCACCGGAAGCCGGCTCTGAAAATGTCTATGAATACGGCCCCAAGAGTCGAACCATCGGCCGCTTTGTTGGAAAACGCACGAGCTATCCGCAGCGCAGACTCGTGTAGATTGTACCTGTTCCACTTCCCAAGATATGTTAGTGTAGGGAGAATTATTAACAACATGTATCCCCAACGACATTTTCGTAACCCTATAGCTTTAATATAGTTTACTGTAAGCTATATTACGTCAAAGAGCGAGCGGGTAGGACAAGTATTATTACATAGCATTGAGGAGCTCATAAGCAGAGGAAATGCTTGCATCTCTCAGCTCTGTATGCCGATGGTAATCTCATTGCCAGCCGCCCTTATACCATACAATTCGCAAATGATTTAATGAATTGAAGACGGGGTTTGTGGGAGGGACGTTGTATTTACGTGATTTCAGTTGATGCTCCTCTGTCCTACGTGAAGATCGCAAACTAGATCAACGTAACAATTAATTCTCCATCCTGCATCTGAACCTCTCATCGGTCTTGTTGTTCCAGTAAATCCGATTATACAGGGAAAAGAAAACATTCCCCCTAATCGATAAAAAGAAAGTCAAGAAACAGAATAAAACATTTTGACGACCAGTGACTTGACTAGCATTTTATACTATGCTTAGCATAGATAAGAAGAACGGAATGTCATAAATGGAATAATACACACGGTCCAGAAATGAATATATTGAAACGGTGAAGACATCCACAAGAATGGGCCAAAATCGACAATAATTGAACATCTAACTTTTTATATATTATTTTAATGTACCGAAGTACATATGATATTTCCATGCAGATATTCTGCGTCATCATACGATGGAAGAGTAATGGAACGGAGAACTCATAACGAGTGCACCTCAGCACATGTGTGGACTTCAGTCCTACGTTCATAGACATCTATGACGTAGTGCAGAGGGCGGCCACTAGAGGGAACCCAAGAGTTGGAACTTAAACTGAGACGATTCTATCCGGCGCCAGGGTGGGTATCCGGTGTGGCTTAGTTGATAAAGCATCAGCACGTAGAGCTGAAAACCCGGGTTCAAATCCCGGTGCCGGAAATAATTTTTCTCCGTTCCATTACTCTTTCATCGTATGATGACGCAGAATATCTGCATGGAAATATCATATGTACTTCGGTACATTGAAATAATATATATGATATGCGTAAATCACTTGGTGATTTAAGACGGCGCTTATTCCGTCGGATCCCGGCCAACTAGTCACTCATAACGAGTGCACCTCAGCACATGTGTGGACTTCAGTCCTAGGTTCATAGACATCTATGACGTAGTGCAGAGGGCGGCCACTAGAGGGAACCCAAGAGTTGGAACTTAATCTGAGACGATTCTGTCCGACGCCGGGGTGGGTATCCGGTGTGGCTTAGTGGATAAAGCATCAGCACGTAGAGCTGAAAGCCCGGGTTCAAATCCCGGCGCCGCAGAGAATTTTTCTCCGTTCCATTACTCTTTCATCGTATCTATCTTTTTGGTTGCAAAAATATACAATGTATTAGTAAGTGAAAATCTTTGTACAGAGATTGTAAAATACCCGCATTCCTCTTTTACTTCCTAAATATTGACCTGTTGGGCGACAATATTACTCGTAAAGTAACAGTTTGTAAGTAAGTCTAAGTCTAAGGTAACTTACAATATATAGAAATTGATTACATGAATATATACTAAATCGTGAACTATTTGTGGTGAAGATAATAATGATGACGAAAATAATAATAATAATAATAATAATAATAATAATAATAATAATAATAATAATATAATAATAATAATAATAATTCTGCTGCAATAGTGGGGAAAAATTTTAAACCAGGATGCCGCTACTTCAGTTTCAGAGTGCATGTGAGTCCAAACCTGTGGAGTAACGGTTAGCGCGTCTGGCCGCGAAATCAGGTGGCCCGGATTCGATGCCCGGTCGAGGCAAGTTACCTGGTTGAGGTTTTTTCCGGGGTTTTCTCCCAACCCAATATGAGCAAATGCTGGGTAACTTTCGGTGCTGGACTCCGGACTCATTTCACCGGCATTATCACCTTCATTTCATTCAGACGCTAAATAACCTAAGATTTTGATAAAACGTCGTAAAATAACCTACTAAAATAAAATAAAAAAATGTATATGTTACATAACAAATTTTATCTTGTTATGCATAATTTTGAGTGTTTATGTATTCAATAATTGTCGTTAAAGGGATTTGCAATAGAATTTTTGATAATTGGTTTTGATAAAAGTAATGTATTTATTCTTTGACTATCGACCAGTTCCATTTCTAGTAATATCCCAAATAATTTTTAATTTATTATGCATTTTGTTTCTTTCCACTAAAATGTTTTCTTCTCGCCTCTTGTATAAATTTTTATAAAAGTTTGCAGTAGTTCTTAGAGTAGCTAAAGATAGATGAACGGATGGTTGGACGGATTGATGGATAAGTTGGTGGGTGGATGGGTGGGAGGGTAAAGTAGGTTAGATTACAGTGAGTGGAGTGGATGGTTGCATGGGCGGATGGGTAGTTGAATATGTAGGTAGGTGGGTAGTATATACGATTAGATACATAGGTAGTGAGATTAGATTATATTTATAGCGGTAGATATTTAAAATGTGGCCTATAGTAACGCCCATAAAAATAGAGAATAAACTATATATTTTCGTTGTTGGTAACTCCATAGCATCTATTAGATGCTTTATGGTTGTGCTAACAGATGGAGTTACTTGTCAACAATGTGACGCTGAAACGTGTGTTCAGGTTACTGCCCAGCGACAGTCCTGATGTATTTTTGTATTTGTGATGATTGGTTAATTAATATTAACCCGGCACGCTCACATAGTCCTGACGTATTTTTATATTTGTGATGATTGGTTAATTAATATTAACCCGGCACACTCACATAGTCCTGATGTATTTTTGTATTTGTGATGATTGGTTAATTAATATTAACCCGGCACACTCACATAGCCCTGATGTATTTTTATATTTGTGATGATTGGTTAATTAATATTAACCCGGCACACTCACATAGTCCTGATGTATTTTTATATTTGTGATGATTGGTTAATTAATATTAACCCGGCACGCTCACATAGTCCTGATGTATTTTTATATTTGTGATGATTGGTTAATTAATATTAACCCGGCACACTCACATAGTCCTGATGTATTTTTATATTTGTGATGATTGGTTAATTAATATTAACCCGGCACACTCACATAGCCCTGATGTATTTTTATATTTGTGATGATTGGTTAATTAATATTAACCCGGCACACTCACATAGTCCTGATGTATTTTTATATTTGTGATGATTGGTTAATTAATATTAACCCGGCACACTCACATAGTCCTGATGTATTTTTGTATTTGTGATGATTGGTTAATTAATATTAACCCGGCACACTCACATAGTCCTGATGTATTTTTGTATTTGTGATGATTGGTTAATTAATATTAACCCGGCACACTCACATAGTCCTGATGTATTTTTATATTTGTGATGATTGGTTAATTAATATTAAAACGGCACACTCACATAGTCCTGATGTATTTTTATATTTGTGATGATTGGTTAATTAATATTAACCCGGCACACTCACATAGTCCTGATGTATTTTTATATTTGTGATGATTGGTTAATTAATATTAACCCGGCACACTCACATAGTCCTGATGTATTTTTATATTTGTGATGATTGATTAATTAATATTAACCCGGCACACTCACAATCACACAAATTTCTAGACTCTAGACGAAGAAAAATTCACCGAGAGCCGAGCCAGGGAATGAAACCCGGGACTTCCTGATGTGGAAGCCGGCATGCTGACCAATAGACCACGGAGGCAGTCTTTGTACCTATGTAATTAAAAACTATTATATTAGACCCTATATTCCCGTCCAGGTCGTGAAGGAATTTATGCTGGACAAAGCGGATATTGCATAGAATTTTTCTCAGTATACTCCCGTTTCTCTCTATCATTCAACCAACACACTCCACCTCTCCCTCATTTCATCTATCATCCGCAATAGTAAGAATAGGCTGGGATGAAGACTTGCTGTAGTCTAGTACGGATCAACGTCGGATCAACGATTGCCGCCCAGGTCACCTGAGGGCACACAATGGGCCAAACGTGGCTCAGTGTACGGGTTCAGCCAGCCAGCATGTCATTGCCACCAGATGCTGTATTGGAGTTAAATCGCTCGCTTGAACTCGGTCGAGTGTCGCACCCTCGAGTGAGATACGATCGGTCGTGATACGCTCGTAATAAATAGAAGCACAGTACAAGGTCATCTCACCGACATGTCTTATCTTGTATGGAAGGCGACACATAAGATACACATATGGTTTGCTCAAACGGTAAAAATAAGGCTTTATTTTCTGCGTTTATGACAAAAGTTTACTGGAACAGTCAATGGAACGTACCAAAACAGGAACATGAAGTTATAAATAAAATAGTATGAAAAACTTCGATATACAGTTATTATTGCTAATTAATAATTATTCAATATTTGATTTACCACATATATAATATGATAGGTCCATACATAGTGTTCCGCCTATATACTGCGACCATGTAGAAACGTTTTACAAAATATTATTGATATAGCAGTAGATTAATAACAATATTAGTACAGAGATAACGTCACAGAAAATATAATAAAACGAATAACCATGCTGCACAACTGTTACAGACGCAAAGATTGATTGACTAATTATTAGAGATTATTATTATTATTATTATTATTATTATTATTATTATTATTATTATTACTAAAAAACTGATACGGTTCTTGCATTATCGTGATTGTGTTCTCCGTTTATAATAATTACATTTACATCCAATAACATCTATCAGATGTGGCAAAAACAAAATCACTCCTGTGGGGGGGGGGGGAACATTTACCTACAACATTTATATTACATTTTAAAGCAAGTTTTGTAGTTGTACTATGGAGAGGTTAGTTAAACACTGCAAAGTTTTGAAATGATAAACACCTATGATGTTACTACACAGTTCATCACTGTAGCAAGAACGAATGTCTAACGCTCTGCTTATACCGTTCCAGGATTTATCGCTCGTGACAATTTTACCCATCATGCATGTGCGATACCTATCGGATTATGCTATGAACTACTTGGCGCTCGAGCGAAAACGTCCGATGCAGACCTCTGGTTGCCACTTTGATTATTGTGGTAATTGTGTTATGATATTTTAAATAATTCGTCGTCATCGCCATGAACAGTTTCGTGTAAGGCCATATGGCCTTCATCTTGAACTCTGTTATTGAATGATCTATCGACGTTTTGGTTGTCCCTGATCTGTGCGATCCGTTGAGATGTAGCTGAAAGCTAATGCTAGTGTTAATTAAGAACTCGTGCCGTAGTAAAAGTCTAATATATTTTCGTAGTTCGTTGTATCATACTTAATGCTAAACTCTTACTTATTATCTTAGATTTTTATACATGGATTTTTTTAGTGGGTTATTTTACGACGCTTTATCAACAGCTTAGGTTATTTAGCGTCTGAATGAGATGAAGGTGATAATGCCGGTGAAATGAGTCCGGGGTCCAGCACCGAAAGTTACCCAGCATTTGCTCATCTTGGGTTGAGGGAAAACCCTGGAAAAAACCTCAACCAGGTAACTTGCCCCGACCGGGAATCGAACCCGGGCCACCTGGTTTCGCGGCCAGACGCGCTGACCGTTACTCCACAGGTATGGACTTATACATGGATTATGTATGATTTAACAGCAGTATTATTTTCCTGTATTCTGGTCTTATTTGCTCAAGAACACGGTCTTGTGAGTCGCTTTCACGGCGTAATTAATTTCGGCATACAGCAATTACTCTGCGTTATAATTCATGCCAGCTCGCAGGAGCGGCGGCGCACACTCTGTACGGTGAGCAGGTCTGTGTTCACTGCAGAATGAAGTACACATTAAATAATGCACGCTGAGGTATAATTTAATGGCCAACAGTTCTTACTCTATTGATGTCAAAATTTCTTCTGTAATCTTACAAGTTACTAAAGATATTCTCATATAACCATCGTTTTATCATTTCCGACATTCTCTGTCTGAAGCACTGTCAGCTGAAAAGTCAGTTATCATTTTGAGTAATTCTTGTATGTATGTATGTATGTATGTATGTATGTATGTATGTATGTATGTATGTATGTATGTATGTATGTATGTATGTATGTATGTATGTATGTATGTATGTATGTATGTATGTATGTATGTATTCACACTGCAGTGGTAACTAATTACACTCAATAATGACAATAATAAACTTATTATTTAAAAATACAATTAATAATAATACTAATAATTAATACTAAAAATAATTAATAATAATAATAATAATAACAACAGGGAATATACTAAATTAAATGAAACGATCACTTAAAATAACATTTGAAATAAATCTAATTTGTATCTTAAAACTAAGCTCGAACTAAAACCCACGAGTATGATATGTTCATATCTGCACAAGTACCTTTCAACATTACACACATTTCGCTGTCAACTCACTCACTGCAATTGAACTACGACACATTTCACTGATGCTATCCTGATTTCACTAACACTTCAAAAACATTTCACTGTTCAAATTCTTTGCACTGCCACTATAAACTATAAAGCTTCAATGACAGGAACACGTTTCACTTACACAGCACACTTCACTGACACGACATACTTCTTCACTGATACAACACACTTCACTGACACAACATAATTCTTCACTTATACAACACTTCAATAACAACATATCATTTACACCCTTTAAGTACTGTGTATAATTACCGTCTATTAGTAAGGTCCTTAAGCCTATTTTTAAATGCATTTTTGGTTGTTGGTAAAGCCTTTAGTAAGTCTGCAGGTAAAGCATTCCAGTCCCTGATAGTACGATTGAGAAAAGAAAACTTTCCAGTGTCCGTCCTCTGTCTTCTTTCCCTCAATTTATATGAGTGGTCGTTCCTTGAAGAGTAATTTGACAGCTGCAACCTATCTTTTATTTCTCTCCAGGCAGGCTCTCCTCTTGAGGAAGTAGTAATTAGAGAGCGGTGGAATAGGGTTTACAACCGGTTTTCGTTCGACCGGTCAGAGAGCATCCGACCGAATGTTCGAATTTCAACCGGTTGCCCCTGACGGTTTGCAGGCTACACAGAATACTGACATTTTCTGAGTACAGAAACGGAGTAGCAGTTGAAGGAAATTTACAATGTGTAATTAAAAAATGTATTTGCTTAATATAGACCTACAATTTATTGCATACTTGAAAAAGGCGTGGTAGTACTTAAGTTATTATTATCGCATTGCTTTCTGTTTGTGCAGTCATTCATATAATGTTGTAATTATCTCACATCATGTATTTTATCATATTTTATTATGTTGCATTTTACCTACGTCTTTATGCTTAAAGCATTACCATATGCTAATTATACCTGAAGATGCCATTTAATTGGCGAAAGCGCTAGTCATATTTGTTATCGTGTAATGACCTAATGTAATTTTCTTGTACTACTCATTAGGGTAAAATAGACAGTTGTTGAAGGATTTATTATACTTATTTCATTTATATGATAACTAGTCGGATCAATATTCCTCTTTAAAATTTTCTAGAAAGTGTGTTAAAAATTGGCAATTATACGCTAATGTTATCAAAGTACTTTCAACTCTGAATTTCAATTTCTAACGTCAAATGTCAATAGTTTCCCAACAGGTGTCACACGACAGCCATCATAACCGATCAATAAATGAATTAAAACAATTGCAGAGTTATTTTTAAAAATTACGGTTTTTATTAGAAATAGCCTAAACATGAATTAAATTGTTACAACAATTATCTTATTGATATATGAAAAAAATAGTTTAATGTAATATAAAAATTTGGGAAACCAGGATTCGAATTGGAGATATTTTGGTCTGTAGTCCAATGCTCTATCACTGAGCTATATCACATTTGTTGTAGTAAATTAATGTTTCGGTATTAGTGAGCGCAATAGAGAAATCGGGAAATTGTCCCTATACAAGCGCAAACGAACGGCTGTGTAAGAAATAGTGTACAATGCACTTCATAATAATAATAATAATAATAATAATAATAATAATAATAATAATAATAATAATCATCATCATCATCATCATCATCATAATAATAATGTTTTATTTTCGCTGGCAGAGTTAAGGCCATAAGGCCTTCTCTTCCACTCAACCAGCCTTAATCAATACAATACATAAATTTAAATTACAAATATTTTCACTACACTTAAAAGGTTCTCCAGCAATAATCTTCACTACACATTTATTTAAATTTAGATAAATCTATAAGGTAAAGTAGTAACTTAATTTATGAGCTAATTTAATTCAATGAATTATAATTAATTTAATATTTGAGATAGCTAGTAAAATGATGAAAATTAATTTAATATAAGCTTACTAGGACTATGTTACAGGGAGAATATATATATTTCTATTTCTATAATGAGAATATTAATGTAATTGCCATTAGAGGTTTTGTAAATCTATTTAGAGAAATTAAAGATAATAATAATAAGAATGGACAGATGTTAGTTTCATTATAAGTAACAAATATTAATCAGCAATTCATCTGTTAAGTAAGAATTTATGTAATTTTGACTTAAATGAAGCTATTGTCCAACAACCCCTTATATCACTCGGAAGCGAGTTCCAATTTCTAGCAACTGAAACTGTATAGGATGAAGAATATAAAGATGTCTTGTGGTAGGGTATAATGAGTAAATTGTTATAATGAGATCTTGTACTTAGCTGATGATATGCGGATAAATTTTGAAAACGAGAAGCCAAATAGATTGGGGTAGCGGTGCGCAGAATTTGAAATAAGAGAACAAGAGAATGCAGGGCTCGTCGATCGCTTAGCCTTAGCCAAGACAGAGTTTGGAAAGACGGGGAAACATGATCATACTTACGAATATTACAAATATAGGCTTATATGATTTTATTTTGTTCGTAGGGCTTGCTTTGCTTGGTCTATGACGTGCCTTAATGTCGCAAAGATGACGTAAACATTGCCAGCAGAAGAAGGAGCAGGATAATTGCTATTCAACCAATAGCAGAGGTCACATTCCAGGCTTATCTTGAAGTTGGACACTGACTTCACAGCCCATTCTCGACATTAAAATATTTCGTCAGCATATCAATAATGGCTGCAAACTTATCCGAAAAAAAAAACCTCCTGTAATTTTTAACAATTCAGCAGTGTATCACACGTTACTACAGGCTTGTATTCAGGCCACAGGTGGCCATTTTGGGCTACTCCTGTAACAGCAAGCAACTGACGTAAAAACGTGTTTATAACGTGGAATGAGATCCAGTAAGACAAAATGCTTGTATGAAGTTTTGCACTGTTTTTGTTTCTCCTGTAGATGAAATGGTTCCCATACGATAAGAAACACCCTGTATATGTTCTTGAACCGTATGGAATAGAAACGAAATTTAATATCTTATTCTTGAGGTTGTAAAGAATGCTTCTACAGTGTAATCCATCTTCAGTAGCAGCTGGAACACCGCGGAACAACCATCCACGAAGCAGCAAAAAGAGTGTACAAACTAACGTCCGTCACTAGCGCCATCTTTTGGTTGACTCTCAGACAGATATTGTTGCTGTAAAAACAGAACAAATGAAATGTAGACAACAGCTGGCACGATTCGCCAAGATGAAATTACTATCGACTTTCAGTGTATTTACACTCATGTAGGCGTCCATGGAAATGAGGTAGCAGATCAGTTAGCTATAAAGGGAGTTCAAATACCACAAAATACAACCTCTAATTTCGGCTGTGTCGGATTGAATCAGTGGTGATGTACTCATGGACAAGCAACCTATGGCAAGAAACAGCGCAAGCGCCTCACGTACTGCTACATCCGGGGTTTTCCCTCAACCCAATACGAGCAAATGCTGGGTAACTTTCGGTGCTGGACCCCGGATTCATTTCACCGGCATTATCACCTTCATTTTATTCAGACGCTAAATAACCTGAGATGTTGATACAGCGTCGTAAAATAATCCAGTAAAATAAATAATTTGTGAATACAGGAATTTTTTTCAAGCACAATTATTACATGCTGTTGCGACGGGTTTTACCTGGTGGCACGCGTTGTTGTTGTTTATCTTCCTCTCTGTCGCGTCGCCGGCAGAGGAGAAGTCGACTAGCTCAGTCATACGTCGGTGGATGGATGCTGGAAGATCTTGCCCCCCGGTAGAGGAGATCTCTTCTCAGGGACCTTGTGGTTTTGTGGGCGTAGGATATAATGTGATGTTCGTCGTTCTCACGAAAAGAAACCAAGGAGTATAGTTCCACTAAGTGTATTTATTCGGCTCACGTCCCTTGCTTGAGTCCAAGCGACGGAATACTGGCTGTTGTCTTCCGTGTGATTTCGGCTTCTCGTCTAACGCCAGTTTAAAATCGCTGCTGTCACTTTTTGAGTAAATCACAAAGCTAAAAAGTGCGAAATCTACACTTTATCACTTCGATCGGCTGGAAAACGGAGAATGATAAGATATACACGATCGGAACAAGTGCCGGAAATATTATTAATACTCACGCGATCGGCTCACAGGCCGTAGACTATATAAGTGAGTAAACACGCCACTGGCCGGCAGTCTTCTGACCAAACACACGATCGGCTCACTGGCCGGTAATATTCTGAGAAAATACACGCTCGGCTCACAGGCCGGTAATCGTCTGGGGGGTTACACGCTCGGCTCACGTCCTTTTAAATACTCACTAAGGTGACGCGCTCACCAGACGCTACTATTGTTTGCCAGATTCAAACAACGCTACCAGCGCGTTCCTAGACAGGAAAACCCCTTCATGCTATACTAAAGTTCAGTAACCTACCTCGCGTCTACTGGTTTTAAATGTGTTAGGCGCCTGTCAGACTGAGTGAATAAAGAGCCTAATACGCGCTTCGCTGATCCCCCTCGCGTAAGTTAAACATCTCAAAGAAATATAGAAATATCTAAAATGAAACTATACTATAACTTATATAGGAGAAAAAAATATCTTACTATCGCTGGACCACCCGACTACAGCTTCACTGTACAATGCTTAAGAAGTAGAGATTTTCTTGTGCAATATTATAAGTATGAGATAATTCAATTTTACTAATTTCAAAAATCATATGTTGTTTATAAACCCGTTTTCCACATATTATCAATAGTTCAAAATGCATTATTAATTACGTGAGAGGGGAAAAATAATATGTTATGTAACTAATTGCATATTTTCCCAATAAGCATGTTTAATATTACGGTATGGAATAAACTGCTTGTATGAATCTATTTCAATATTAACATATTGCACACGGAGTTCTGGATTTTACGTAAGAACGTTGTAAGATATGTAAGTATACCAAGGTTGTAATTTTTATAGCAGAGAGCTGCTACGATTGCCTTGCGAGCCACAACCCTCTCGTAGTGGTCAGTGACCTTGACAAGACTGCACTATATCAACAACTATCTCACTTAGACAAAACATTAAAGAAAATGCAGCGATTGCTTTATATCTTCAATGCAAAGCTGATGCATTAGTAATAGGTCTACAGGATATACAGGGTTGGATTTTATGTATGTATGTATTTATTTACACTGCAATGGGTATATACCCGGTGGCAGTGGTAACTAATTACACTCAATAATGACAATAATAAACTTATTAATTAAAATAAATTTAATAATAATACAAATAATTAATACTAACAATAATTTATAATAATAATAATAATAATAATAATAATAATAATAATAATAATAATAATAATAGTAATAATAATAATAACAGGGAATATCCTAAATTAAATGAAACGATCACTTAAAATAACATTTGAAATAAATCTAATTTGTATCTTAAAAGTAAGATCGAACTAAAACCCACGAGTATGATATGTTCATATCTGCAGAAGTACCTTTCAACATTACATCATTTCGCTGTCAACTCACTGCACTGGAACTACGACACATTTCACTGATACTATCCTGATTTCACTAACACTTCAAAAACATTTCACTGTTCAAATACTTTGCACTGCCACTATAAACTATAAAGCTTCCCTGTCAGGAACACGTTTCACTTACACTACACACTTCACTGACACAACACACTTCAGTGGCACAACATAATTCTTCACTGATACAACACTTCAATAACAATATATCATTTACACCCTTTAAATACTGTGTATAATTACCGTCTATTAGTAAAGTCCTTAAGCCTATTTTTAAATACATTTTTGGTTGTTGGTAAAGCCTTTAGTAAGTCTGCAGGTAAGTATTTCAAATTGATAGGGATTATCGTACAGGGATATGACCTTCCTTATTGGAAATCTGGCCTCATAGCTGAAGACCACGCTCTTATTTATTGTGGCTTTCGATGTTGGCATTACGAAATAGAATTATTAGGCCTACGTAGTATAGCAGTTATCATTAAACCCAACACTGACGATGTTACTTTGCTATAATTTAGCCTCCATTCTTCGCAATATGAAAATGAATTGCTATGTTGTGGTAGTAATGTCCTTCGGTTTAATAACACAAACTTAATGTCAGTCTATCGTCTAACTTCTTATTTCGAACAATGAAAAAGAAAGAACTAAACATTTCTTCAGTAAACATTATTTTGAAATAAACTGCTACTCGTAATTCTCCATGTCTCTCTTTGCTTCTAACGAACAGAACGGATTTTCCACTCATTTTCGAAGACTACTAACTCCAATTGTACTAATTTCTATACAGAAGCGAGCGGTTTCCACTCGTTTCTCCCTCTGTACAGAGCTCTGACTTCATTATTTGAGTTACACACTTTTCTTCTGTGTGAAGGGATAAAGGTGGCGAGCTAGTTAGGAGGTTTCTGAGTTTGTTAATTGCATCACTGTTGCGGAAATATCGAACATTTAGAAGCCATAAGGCGGTTGCATCATTAGCGACGGGAAAGACAGGGGAATTCATTTGTGAAGTGCGTGCGGTAAAGATAATCGCCAATTAATTGTTGAGACATACAGGAGAACAATACAACAACTCTAGACTTTCTCCACATCTTCAAACTGAAATGCTGATATCAGACCTATGGAATAGGCTACAAGAAATGGAATAAAACGATCACGGGTACGATCTACTAGTGTAGAGCCTTAGCTAAACAGGAATTAGTATAAAATTACAAACGAAGTGTAACATGACAAGGAATATTTACACAAAATATGTAAAATTCATTTAACTTTCAAGGCTTGCAGCGATGATTAAAACGGCTCCAGTACAGATTTGTTTTTAGTGTGATTAAACATTGCGAAGCAAGTAAAGCGGTCGGTTTGGAAGTAAATCCCGAAAAGACAAAGTATATGATTATGTCTCGTGACCAGAATATCGTACGAAATGGAAATATAAAAATTGGAGATTTATCTTTCGAAGAGGTGGAAAAATTCAAATATCTTGGAGCAACAGTAACAAATATAAATGATACTCGGGAGGAAATTAAACGCAGAATAAATATAGGAAATGCGTGTTATTAATCGGTTGAGAAACTTTTATCATCCAGTCTGCTGTCAAAAAATCTGAAAGTTAGAATTTATAAAACAGTTATATTACCGGTTGTTCTATATGGTTGTGAAACTTGGACTCTCACTTTGAGAGAGGAACATAGGTTAAGGGTGTTTGAGAATAAGGTGCTTAGGAAAATATTTGGGGCTAAGCGGGATGAAGTTACAGGAGAATGGAGAAAGTTACACAACACAGAACTGCACGCATTGTATTCTTCACCTGACATAATTAGGAACATTAAATCGAGACGTTTGAGATGGGCAGGGCATGTAGCACGTATGGGCGAATCCAGAAATGCATATAGAGTGTTAGTTGGGAGACCGGAGGGAAAAAGATCTTTAGGGAGGCCGAGACGTAGATGGGAGGATAATATTAAAATGGATTTGAGGGAGATGGGGTATGATGATAGAAACTGGATTAATCTTGCACAGGATAGGGACCGCTGGCGGGCTTATGTGAGGGCGGCAATGAACCTTCGGGTTCCTTAAAAGCCAGTAAGTAAGTAAGTAAGTAAGTAAACATTGCCAACAACGCAGAAGCACATCCGATGACAGGACGAAGTTTAAAATCTGAGTTACGGTGGAGGTCGTTTAATAATTGGTGTCGTCTTCCACAAAAAGGCAAAGGAGTGGTAACTTACAGTGAAGATCCAAAAAAACAACTCTTGTATTAGTAATAGAAGAGGAATACCATCCTCAGAATAGACCAATGCCATAAAGATGTCCACAAACATTGCAGCAGTACGATCGGTGCCAGGTCGTTCCTTTCAAGATCAAAACTGTCATCATCCAGGATGCAGCGAAGTACGTAGGAACCCTTGGGTATGTTTTGGGTTATTGCCCTGAAGGAGAACTACTGAGGAACAATCGCCACCATAAAGTGAGAAGCTCCATCGCAACCACTCTTCGGAAGGCAAAGTGGGAGGTTTACGAAGAAGTGCACTGGTTGGCTGAGAATGGGTCAACGAGAAGAGCAGACATTATAGCCATCGATCGCCGGAATCAAAGAAGCCTCATTCTTGACCCCACTGTCCGTTTCGAGAAGGATGATCAACAAGCCAATAACGTTAACGATGGAAAGAAGTCTATTTACAACCCATGTATTCCTCACTTCAGTGAGAGATACAAAATGAATATTAATACATGGGAAGTGAAAGGACTTCTTTTTGGTGCTAGGGGAGCTTCATTTAAGTTAACCAAATCCATTCTCCTTTCTCTTAAATTTTCTAATGAGGACATTAACAAAATTTGTCTAATGGTATTGAGAGATTCATTATCCATTTTACATAATCACTTATATAATACTGTGTATTTTTTTTTTACTTCATTTCATTACTCTTCAATGTACTTTCATTTCATGTTTCTCCGAAATCAAATTTTTTAATTTATCATTGTTCCGTATTCTCTCCGCAATCATATTCTATTTTTAATTTAACTTCTGCTTTGTATTCTGGATCCTAGTGGTCAGCCGTAGATTTCGGCCAGATGTCCCTAATTGTGGAATTTGTGTGTATAATTGCTTTATTACCGCCGTACCTGAAATTCTCAACTGTTAATATTTTCTCAGTAATAAGGTCCCTGAGCCAAATAACGCCATGTATACCTTTAACGCCACCCTATTAAAATTTGTTAACGACACAAGTTTTCGGTAGTGCACTACTGTAGCCTGCATTCGTTTGCAATGTAGTGATGAAATGAGTTACTAGCTGTCCGCTGACATTTACGAGTTACATTATATTCCATCATTTTCCTGTTGTGTGTTGATAGTGAATGACTGTTCTTGTATCAAGGTAAGAGGCAATATTTTATTTTGTGTGTTGAGCAAATAATAACTATATTAAACTATATATTTTCGTGATCCTTAAACATTCTTCTATGCATAGAAAGTATTTGCTATCTATGAAATTTGAAAATGTTAGAGAAACAGGCATGTCATGTTATCAAGTACTCAGTAGCGCTTTAACGCCATGTGGTGTTAAAGGTCTACAGACAAAATTTTAGGTTATGTTAGTACTAAGGCTGACAGTACAGCTTCAGCAGACTGTTCTGGCTAGGAGAGGTGCAAGAAAGAGCCTCTGGTTGCATCTGAGCATGCAGAAAATGTCACAATAAATTTATTGTTACATGCGCTAATGCTCTTTGTACTCGTATGGTTATCTTCAAAAGCAAGCCAGCGTTTGTAGCATGAGTGGGAGACAGATATGCCTCTTGGAACAGAGACTGTCATGAGTGCCAAGGTCTCTATGATAACTGCTGTATTCGTCCATTGGCTTGATCATTTCGCCCGATATAAGGTGGCAGGAGAGGTGGTGTTGATATTTGATGGAGCATCATCTCATCTGGACGCAAACATTACGAGTGCCACTGATAATTACGTAATCACACTGTATTGCCTTCCCAGTAATACAACACATAAGCTGCAACCCATGGATAAAGTGCAAGCACTAGTTGGATGTGTTTTATATGTGTAGAAGTTCGCGTTGAGAACATCATTATGCTCATATTGTGCGAGGTATTTACATGATAAGTGTGAACACATCAGAAAAATCACTAAGCTTTCAACTTAAAAATGTTCAGAACGTGCACTGATATTGGTTCAATTGCTTATCGAACTCTTAATTTTTTTTATTTCACATAACTTAATTTTTTTGTTTCACTTATTGGTAAACATTCATATTAAACTAAGGTAAAAGCTTTCAGTGATTAATAATTTTCTACTGTGTCACATTGTCTCTTTTTTTAAGTAAGGAGTCACTGGAAAATATATTTTCCTAATCCATCTGGTGTTTCAGTTTCAGATCAAGAATCTTTCATTAGTATTGAGTGATTTTGTATCTTTTATTAACAGAAACTCAAATTTTGTTGCTTATTTCAATTTGTGTTGCTTAGGAAAAATAATTCATTAATAATTGTAAGTGTATAGGGTAAACATTGGTAATTTCGTGGCAGTGGTTATTTCGTGATACTGATACTTTTTCTTTGCTCTTTTGTGAAATAACCAATGGTGTTACGAGATCCAAATTTCCGCCAAGGGATTGCATATGTTGTCCAGTTTCCAGAAACATACAGCTAAGCTTTGTGTGACTATTGTAGTTGCTTCAGTGAGGTTTTATATTTAGAGAGAGCAAGTTTGCGTCGACTTCTCTGGCATAGAAATTTTGTGGATGTTTGTAATTACATTACAGGCTTATTACTAAAGGTAAGCATATGATATTTGGTACAAAGATTTATTGTATCTTCATGAAATTTTTGGAAATGTTTTTGGAATTTTAGATACATCTGTAGTCGCCATATAGGCTTAGCTTTACTGATAGAAATCTTAGCTGTTTGAGGCGAAATTTTGTTGAGCATTAAGTGTTACAATTTTTAAAATAGTATAAAATGTATTACAATAGGAATTTTAGAAATCTGAAGACAAGATGTGATAACAAGAAAGAAAACGGAGACGCAATGGGTTCAGTGTAGCTTCTGTTTGAATTGTTATCATGCTAAGTGTCAATGATAAGTGCTAGATGACTTCCAAAAATTGTGACAGAAGATGGAACATGGCTCCACCATTTTGGACCGGAGACAGAGGCAGACAATGGAGTGGCATCATGCAAATTCACGAAAGAAATAGAAAATCAAAAGTACACCTTCGACAGGAAACGTTATGGCTACTGTGTTTTTCGCTTCAGAAGGATTCTTGCTTGTGGACATCATGCCACACGGAACCACCATTAATTCTGACGGGTATGTTGCAACTCTCATGAAAATTAAAATTCGACTGAGTCGTGTTCGACGACATCGGGAGAAGCAGGATGTTCTGCTATTGCACGACAACGCACAGCCATAATATGTAAGTCACAAGACCACAGACTAGATCAGAAAATTCGGATAGACAACACTGAAACATCCGCCTTACAGTCCTGAACTGGCACCGTGCGATTACCATCTCTTTGGTAAACTGAAGGATCCCTTCGCGGAACGTGGTTAGAAGATGACTGCCTTGTGCACGCTGCTAAAGAGTGGCTCAGACGTGTTGGTCCAGACTTTTACCGTGCTGGTCTACAGGCCCTCGTTCCTAGATTACGTAAGGCAGTTGAAAGGGACGGGGATTATGTGGAAAAGTGACATTTTGTTCCTTAAGGATGCATCTATATTCTGTGAAAATAGCAAAGCTATAGGATAAAAATATAATTTTTAAACAAACGTTATGCATTACTCTTGGAGTTACCCTAGTAATATAGGCTATAGTAAAGTCCGTAATAAATTTCAATTTTTACTTTGATTTCATTCTTATTATGTGTTTATATGTATGTCTGTGTTTTCGTGTTATGAATATTAGACGGAATTACTATGTTTGAAGTTTTGTAACAATAATTGCAAATTTCATTTGACTTTAATGAATTTTTCCACAATTCTTCTACCTCTCACGAAATTATCAATGCAATATCACGAAATTGCCAATGTTATCACGAAATAACCAACCTTTCAGCTTAAGTTGTAAAAGTGGTTTTTGGCACATATTCAAGAACGTATCCAATCTTTTATGTCTCCAGATTTGTACAGCATGTTATCGTCTTTTAGATGAAAATATCGGAATAAGGATATATTTACACATTTGCATTTTAAATTAGTTTTCATGAAATTATCACGAAATTACCAATGTTTACCCTAGGTTACTAGAAAATAGGTGGCGTTAATTGGACAACCTGTTCTTAATAACGCCAGTTTACAAAGTTTTCCTATTTCAGTTCTAATTCTTGTTCGGTATGTAATATATCCATTTTCATTGTGCTATTTGTAGAGATATTTATTTATTTATTTTATTTATTTATTTATTTATTTAAATTCAAATATACAGAATAAAGAAATATAATTACAAAAACAAACAAAGAGAAATACAAATAAAATAATACAAGCAATATAAAAAGAAGATACAGTAGTATTAACAAAATTTGAGACCGAATGAGCAGCGCTCGTGCTCGGTCGCAGTTCAGATATAATATTAAAATAAAAAATAATAATAATAATAATAATAATAATAATAATAATAATAATAATAATAATAATATAAATAAGTAAAATAAAATAGGAACTAAAATATAATTACAGCGGCAATGGAATTAAGTATATAATATAATATTAACACTAGAGAAGAATAATATCGCACGTGAAAAGTAGGATTAACACATATTTCAAAATTATAGAATACAAATATAATATAGGTTGATTAATTCATACACATAGGCTATAACTTTATTTAATCAAATTTAAGATATTAACACGTTTCTAATTTTCTTGTTATATGTTAGTGGGTTACATGTTAGAAGTTCTGGGTGTAATTTAGTTAAAGCATTGTACAACCGAGGGCCAAAATTTATGCTATGCTTTAGACCAGCAGATGTGAGACATTTAGGTTCTACTAATGTTGAATTAATATTTCGTCTTGTGTCATAATTGTGTGTCTGTAATACAAACTTATTACGATTTTTATGATAAAATTTTAACAGCGTATACTTATAAATTTGTTCAATATTAAATACATTAAATTCAGAATAAATTAATTTAGTTGGATAATCGAAACGTTTCTTCAAACAAATTTTAATTATTCGTTTTTGTAGTAAATTTAACGGACTAAGATTAATTTTTGTACTTCCACCCCAAACAATTATACCATATTGAATGATAGACTGAATAATGGCCAAATATTACAGTTTCTATTCCATAATTTTCGTGTTTGTACATAACTTATTTCCACAGCAAAAGTGACTGAAGTGGTAAGGTGGCGTTATTTGGTACGTGTACCTTAGTTGATATTGTGTTAGGAGTTAAAAATTACTACCGTCCCTCTTCTGCAGTTTAGATTACTTTCCCAGTGATATTAGCAGCGGGTTCTCAAAGTCAGATTAATTAGCAATGAGTCACACGATTCAGGGCCTAAGCTAAACCATTCATCAGCACGTTGCATCCGATAGCATCAGGGATGACACACAATTTGGCTCCGGTGATGTGCGACGGAGGAATTACTATGAGTGGAAACAGAGATGTTAGAAGCTGGGCACGAGTCTACAACGCTTCCACCGGAAATTGAATTCCAGTCTTCGAAGTGAAAGCTAGACGTCCGTTAATCCTAACTCATGTTCGTAATTTATAATCTCTGTAGGACATTCACGGGCCGGGGTTAATAGAGTGGTCTGAATCATTTTCAAATCAGAGTTTACCAACGCAATGAATGAACTTACATTTGAGACCAGAAAATATGTTTTCGTGGTAGGTGTTTAATATAAAACTCAAACTTTTCATTGTGCCAGTAACGCTGTATTGCATTTCAAATGCACGGCATCCTTGATTAATCTCATCACGACATTATATTTTATGAAATAAATTATTAACAAGTTTACATAGAATTTATAACATGGCAGATTACGAGGAGGTTGGTTGCAGCTCTTCCGATGGCTCTACTAGACGTGCTGATACCATCATAATTGATCGACAGAAGGATAAGGGCAGGCATGTCAAAACCCTGCACAAAAGATAAATTTCCAGTTTTTATATTTCCATTTCGTACAATATTCTCGTCACGAGACATAATCATATACTTTGTCTTTTCTGAATTTACTTCCAAACCTATCTCTTTACTTGCTTCCAGTAAAATTCCCGTGTTTTCCCTAATCGTTTGTGGATTTTCTCCTAACATATTCACGTCATCCGTATAGACAAGCAGCTGATGTAACCCGTTCAATTCCAAATCCTCTCTGTTATCCTGAACTTTCCTAATGGCATACTCTAGAGCAAAGTTAAAAAGTAAAGGTGATAGTGCATCTCCTTGCTTTAGCCCACAGTGAATTGGAAACGTATCTGGAAAAAACTGAATTTGTTTGATTATAGGATCGAAAATTATATAATAATAATAACAATAATAATAATAATAATAATAATAATAATGATTTATTTAACCTAGCAGAGTTAAGGCCATACGGCCTTCTCTAACACTCAACCAAGAGTAAAGACTGCGTTACAAAAACACTACAAATTTACAAATTACACTACAATTTTACACACAAAACTGAATAAGATAATAATAATAATAAAAATAAACAACAAATAAGAAGAAATCAGACATAATATATAACATACAGAAAGAAAGAAAAAAGCATAATAATATGTGAACAGCAGGTCAAAATAAATGAGGCATACAAAAAAAAAGACAATTATTCATAATAATAATAATAATAATAATAATAATAATAATAATAATAAATAAGAATAGTAATAATGATGATAATAATAATAATAATAATAATAATAATAGTAGTAGTAATAAAATAGTGCAGTACAAAGTATACAGTGAATACAATATTATCGGAAAATATGAAAACAAAAATATAAAATAAGTTGAATATCATTAGAACATAAAAAAATGTGAATACGTGGAAACATGCAATACAACACTTGTCATAATAGTAAGTTAGTTTGGCAACTCGTCATAAGATAATTTTCTAAATTGGATTTGAAAGATTTCAATGTTCGGCAGCCCTTGACTTCAGGCGGCAGAGAGTTCCAGTGACGAGAGGTAGCAACAGTGAAGGATGAGGAATGCAGAGATGATGTGTGAAGTGGAATTTCTAGCGTGTTATCGCGTTGTGATCGAGTATTAATATTATGATAGCGAGAGAGAGTATGAAATCGAGCGAATAAATAATAGGGGGATGAAGAGTGAGCTCTGGTACTAAGTAGTCCAGGTCCTTACACTAATGGTGAACAGTAAATGTCCGAGCCGTGAGGGGGCTCGAACCAGCAATATGTTACTTCCATGCCGGCAGCAATCTGTTTCTAATGGCTTTAATCGCGTGTTCACAAAAAGTGTCTCACACATGTAGAAGATTAAAAATTCCCTCTCTGTTATTTTTCCAATTGTGTACACGCTGCTGTGTTTGCCATGTGTCCGCCGATTTATTGATGCAAATATAACTCGACCATTCCGAAGCGCCGCTCGCCCGGGCCCAATACATTAAACGACGAATAAATTTATGGGACTCATATTCGTACACGGATACGTCAGGCGGACGCGGAGCCAATAACGGGGCAGGGCGACGCGACGTCATCGATATTCCGATGATGTGAATATTCATAAAGAAGCCATGAACACATAACACAACAGAAATCTGCATAATTGATTGATTTCATGAGACTAAATTAGGTTGAATTTGTGTGAAATATAAAAATGTTGCTACGATGCTGAAATGCTATCGATCCTTCGTTCAAACTTAACGCTACGCGTTGCATGAAAAGGACACCGGATGTGACGATTTTCAACGTCACTAGGCCTGAAACTACGAGATGCCATCGCATGATCCGAGGGAGGAGCGAAATGAGATCGAAACGCAAGATAACATCTCATTTGCATATTACGTAAGTAATTGGTACTTTAACTTTCAAGTGAATCTTCAGCTGTAATAACAGTATTGTTTGCGCTGTTAAACATACAAGGGCTATTCATAAAGTAACTTCCGTTCATTTTTCACAAACCTTTGAATGGCGTTACAGGATTGGGTTACAATACGTTTGAAAGTATACACTCTAATTTATTTTTCCACATAGTTTCCAGTCACATTGAGACACTTGTCGTAGCGTTTGACGAGCTTTGAAATTCCGCAATCGTAGAATTCGGCCGCTGCGACTGAAGCCAACCTACGACGCTGGTTTTCAACTCTTCGTCGTCGTCAAAGCGCTTCGAGCCAAGCCACGTCTTCATGTGCATGAAGAGATGGTAATCGCTAGGGACGAGACGGGGCTAATGTGATTAAAATAATTTCATATTTTACTTCTGATAAACTTAAGAGGAATATTAAAACGTAATTTATCATCCTGTCTGTTTAGCTCAGTTGATTAACACGTGTTGTTTCAAAATTTTAAAATCCTATAAACCAAATTTCGCAGGTTCAAGTCTCCCCTCATCCCAAAAGGTAAATTATTGCAAAATACAAAATTAAAAAAAAAATACATATTAGATATGGATGCAATGCACAAATTACGACGTATTAGGTAGAGAAAAGAGAAGGAGATTGAGTGTATGTATATTTAAGAAATGGTAATAAAGACATCTAGTAACTGATATATTAACTTCTTGAGTAATGGAACAGTTCAATGGAAAAGTATACGTGAAAATACTAATGAACTCTGAGATAAAGTTCAGACTGTGAGGTAAAGTCTTTATCTCACTAGTGGAATAAAGTAATGTTGAATAAAAGCCTACTTTGCAAACGCAAAAGTATTTAGTAAAGGCATGTTTTTCGTTATGGGCATGGATAAATAATTATATTTTTATTTGCTATTAATTTCCGGATCCTCGTGGTCATCCTTAATTAAGGCCGGACGATTTATTTCTCTCTCTCTATTAGTCGTGGATATTATTAATAAAATAACCGTACTGTATAGTTTTGGACCGAAATTAGAGCTATACCGGATTTGGTAATAAACTTAGGTTCAATTAGTGGAAGAGAAATAACAAATTATATTATCTTCTTGTGGAATAATCAAGACTATTCAACTCATAGGATGAATTTGCGATATTGGCCAATGACGTTTCTGAACCGCATTAAAATCACAGCTGTGTTTCTTGATAAGACTCCTCGTATAATACTTCAGTGTCAATCACAGAAATAAAAGAAATGCCAACAATGTTTTACAGCCTGTGCTTCGGTCGGATTTAAACGGATTCTCCAGATATATTTATTTTATATTTTCTTGATTTAATTGTTTCTGTGAGAATTTGTGGTTCGATAAACACCATGGAATTTCGGAATATGTATGATAAGAACTTTCTTGTGTTAAATATTATTAACGTACCTTGTTAACATGTTTCGACCTATTTTCGGTCATCTTCGGAACTGGTCGTTGTTGGTCTTGGCGTCTCTTGTTTCCTGTGTGAGTGCGTTCGTAGAGTAGAGTCAAAGAGTGTATGTGTTTTGCAGGGGCGTATTTTGCGGGCTACCGGGGGTAGCCCAAGGAAATTACAAAAGAAAAAGTTTATAATATAACATAATGTAATAATTTTGTATTATTAGTTTTGCCATAGTAATTAAAATTAAAGTAATTGTTAGATATATTTTGTGTAATAATAGGGTCAGCGGTAGCCCAAACCCTTTAACCAGTATACGCCACTGGTTTTGAAATTGAATTGTGTGTTGAGAATATCGTTGGGGTGTGTTTTCGTGTGTCTGTATATTTCATATTGTTCTAGTGTGTTGAGTTTCTGGCTTTTTGGTTGGATGTGCAGTATTTCCATGTCTGTGTTGATGTCTTTGTAGGCGTGGTTGGCATTTGTGATGTGTTCTGCATATGTGGAGGTTATTAAATAAGTATATAATAAATTTCAATCTTAAGACATATCAACTGGCAAATGTTTATTTGCTATTTAATAACAACATATGAACGTTTTCGCCGTTTAGGGCATCTTCAGATATAACAAAAAACATGTAATCTGGACCTATAATAGTAAATTATACAAATGACAAGAAGTAGAGAACAATATATGTAATACATGAAATTCATGAGCTTTATGTAAATTATGACATAATACAGGATGAATATTGGATTTTAAAATTAAACTGGACGAACATTTTTACATATAGCTCATGTTACAATAAATATAAATGATTAAAATTTGTCAATGATGTTAGAATTTAAATTTTATAATGATGGTAATAAAATGTTTTAGAGTAATCATAGCTGAGAATTGTCGTAAGTTACAAGATAGTTTGCGTAGCTGATGTTCGTGTGTTTTGTAATTGTTTCATCTGAAAATTGAGATGGAGAAATAATAATAAGTGCAAAAAATATAATATAATAACTCGTTTATATTTTTTGCATTTATTATTATTTCTCCATCTCAATTTTCAGATGAAACAATTACAAAATACACGAACATCAGCTACGCAAACTATCTTGTAACTTACGACAATTCTCAGCTATGATTACTCTAAAACATTTTATTACCATCATTATAAAATTTAAATTTTAACATCATTGACAAATTTTAATCATTGTATATTAATTGTAACATGAGCTATATGTAAAAATGTTCGTCCAGTTTAATTTTAAAATCCAAAGACCATCTCAATATTCATCCTGTATTATGTCATAATTTACATAAAGCTCATGAATTTCATGTATTACATATATTGTTCTCTACTCCTTGTCATTTGCATAATTTACTATTATAGGTCCAGATTACATGTTTTTTGTTATATCTGAAGATGCCCTAAACGGCGAAAACGTTCATATGTTGTTATTAAATAGCAAATAAACATTTGCAAGTTGATATGTCTTAAGATTGAAATTTATTATATACTTATTTAATAAACTTACCAGGCATATTGATATATAAAATGAATTGTAAATATGTGGAGGTGTTTTGTAATTTTGTTATGCCTGTGATGTGTTCTTTGTAACGTGTTTGAAATGATCTGCCTGTCTGTCCTATGTAGAAGTTGTTGCAGGCGTTACATTTGAGTTTGTATACGCCTGTGTGGTTGTATTTGTTTGTGTTGTTTATATGTTGAGATGTTTTTGTAGAGTGTTATTTGTTCTGCATTCTCAATTTCAAAACACATACACTCTTTGACTCTACACTACGAACGCACCCACACAGGAAACAAGAGGCGCCAGGACCAACAACGACCAGTTCCGAAGATGACCGAAAATAGGTCGAAACATGTTAACAAGGTACGTTAAAATTTAACACAAGAAAGTTCTTATCATACATATTCCGAAGTGATACAGTGTTAAAAGTTGTGTAATCAAGATGTATACTATGGAATTGTAAGATACAGCTACGCCAGCTTCAACTGTCAGTTGCTTAGCAACGTTGAGGGTAAGGATAATGTAACTTAGATGTAAAATAATCAGAAAATAAAGATATTAGATAAGTCTGTTGTACTTTATTGCGATTACAACAGTTTTCCATTTACTTTGACATTAATCAAGAAATCAATTTATTGCATATCAGGTGCGCTAAGCGTCCGCCGCTCAAAAAGAGCGAGAGATGGATCGCGACATATTGGGTATGAAAATTATATTGGACCTCCGGCTTTCCAAATGTCATCTGTTACTAGCTAATTGTTTAGTCAGTCCTGTGAAAATTATAAAGGCGGTGGCTGCACACTTGACACTACTGCGAAGTGTTGCGTCATCCGTGTTACGTCATCACATGTATAGGTAAAAAGATGAATGACGTTGAAGCTAAAAGAGCTCGAAATAGTGATGTAATGTGAGGCAGTACAGAAAACGAAAATAGTAGAAGTATCAAATTCTGATCTAACGTTTCTAATTGAATCAGTCATTTCCAAAATAGCTGTATTCCGAAATTACAACAGCAAATAGATATCCATAAAAATGACTTTTTTACAGGAATGCGACCTTTTCAAAGCGCTGTGACTATTGAGAAGCTTAATAAATTATTTCTTAACAGAAATATGTATTCAGTGAGACGAATATCGTACTGTTCTTGAATGACTTCAGTAACAAATGGAATAAAACTCTTTGAGAAATTACTGATTCAGTTATAAAGCAATGAAACCCTTGTATATTATAACTTACTTACTGGCTTTTAAGGAACTCGGAGGTTCATTGCCGCCCTCACATAGGCCCTCCATTGGTCCCTATCCTGAGCAAGATTAATCCATTCTCTATCATCATATCCCACCTCCCTCAAATCCATTTTAATATTATCTTCCCATCTACGTCTCGGCCTCCCTAAAGGTCTTTTTCCCTCCGGCCTCCCAACTAACACTCTATATGCATTTCTGGATTCGCCCATACGTGCTACAAGCCCTGCCCATCTTAAACGTCTGGATTTAATGTTCCTATTATGTCAGGTGAAGAATACAATGCGTGCAGTTCTGTGTTGTGTAACTTTCTCCATTATCCTGTAACTTCATCTCTCTTAGCCCCAAATATTTTCCGAAGCACCTTAGTCTCAGACATCCTTAATCTCTGTTCCTCTGTCAAAATGAGAGTCCAAGTTTCACAACCATATAGAACAACCGGTAATACAACTGTTTTATAAATTCTAACTTTCAGATTTATTGACAGCAGACTGGATGATAAAAGCTTCTCAACCGAATAATAACAGGCATTTCTCATATTTATTCTGTGTTTAATTTCCTCCCGAGTATCATTTATATTTGTACCCTTGTATATTATAGCGATTTTAAACAAAATAAAACAATTACCGGTATATGTAGTGTTTTGCATTTTATTCATTTTCTAAAACTGATTTTGACACAATGACGCATTTACGTCAAATGTTAAAGAACCCTGGTTCCACTGTCACGTCTATTTAATGGGACCGCGTTTCCTGGACAGATGAAATCGTAATGCTTCTGCAGAGCCTCAAGTATCGGTACTTCATGCAGAGACATTAAATTTGTGCTTAACGAAAAATATTACTATGTACTAGGATTTGCTTCCTGTAGTGTATATAAAAGACGCTAGATGACTCTTAAAGTGGATAGATTAAGTTTTATTCCTTTTAGGGCCGATTGTATAAACCATTCAATTTTACTTCGGAGGTTAAATTGATCCTCGTTCTAGCTGAACTTGGAATTTTGTGTTGTATAAAGTCTAATCTGAGATTAATTTTTCTTAAACTAAAGTCAACTTTGACCGAAGAAATTTCTCCGATTAAGTTAGATGATCCAAGTTCAGTTATTTCTTTTCTGTTTGAAGTATAAGAGTGGCAGATTGTGCAAAAAGAATAATCATTATTGTGAAATATATTGTAGATACATTTATATATATTTTTTTTCAATTTCTTGCCTTAATATACAAACATTCTTATATTTTATAAGGCTTTATCGTGTTCAGCAGTATCAAATAACAGAACCTATAATTATATTATGTTTATAACAACCATTAATTATTAATGGATATGACAGGTACATTCATAAATGTTCAATTAACTGTATTACTAAACGAAAATTGTCGTTTTATAAAGCTTTATTATGTTTAGCAGTATCAAACACCATAACATGATAACAATTTGGAGAACGGTAAACCTTCTTCTTATTGTCCGCCATTATTTACAACGCACAAAACAAACCAGTGTCTCCAACAGAGTGTGCGGAAAGTCGCCAAAAAGTAGTTGGAAAGTCGCTAGATTTCTCATTATCAACAAAGAAAGATTCAATTTTGTCACTATGAGGTCCTAAACAGGTCGCTAAATTCCTATTTAAGCAATATAAAAGTTAAAAGAAATTGTCGTTGAAAAAGAATTAAAGTCTCTAAATTGCCTACACTGAACAAACCTGTACAACATGACTCGCGCATCACATACTTCACCTGTTTATGCGATGTTGCCAAGTCATTTTCACGTGAACTTAGATTGCATTTGAACCAAGGTAATTTGATCGGAGAAAAGTTTTATACAATAGAAGAAGTGTCTGAACTCTGTTCACTTTCCGATCTTCGATCAAAATTGATCTTTATTCAGGGACTTTCAAACAATCGGGCCTTACTATGTTAGCATTAGTGTCAGTGCGCGAAACGCAATTAATATGTTGAAACGAGACATTGGAGCTTAACGGAAAAATGGTATTATTATTTTTTTTTTAAATGGTGGCACTTTATATGCCTGTTTAAATAAGTTCCAGGTCTCTTATGAACCCTTGTCTTTCACAGTCGTATGGAGAAATATTATTGTGTTACATTGACGTTTTCATCTTCCTTTTATCTTCATCAATGATGGAGATAGGTGAGCTGAGTGTAGCATGTGGAGGATGATCACTGAGTTAATTCATGCATGAGAAGGTTGATGTGAGAATGTAGCTTTTCCAGATAATTTTTCCGTAACGTTCGAACGTAGTCACTAAATAAACTGATGTTGAGGTTTCTGTACAATTGGGTATTCCGGATGTGGTAATCTGCTCCAGTGATAGTTCTGCATACTGCACGTTGGATACCGTCGAGTCTTCGAAGATGGCGGGGGTGGGCGTGAGACCATGCTTCACATGCATACATCATGAGTGATCTGATGACGGACATGTACAGTTGTAATTTGGTTTTTGTTGGTATTGAGCTCTTGAAGATGGGATATAGGAACATGAATCGTTGAAAGGCTCTATTTCTCACGGAATGAATATGGTGTCTGAACGTTAGTCTCTTGTCAAGGAGGACTCCAAGATATAATATATACTAGGATTTGCTTCCTGTAGTGTATATAAAAGATGCTAGATGACTCTTAAAGTGGATAGATTAAGTTTTATTCCTTTTAATATGTTAGCATTAGTGTCAGTGCGCGAAACGCAATTCATATGTTGAAAGGAGACATTGTAGCTTAACGGAAAAATGGTATTACTAGGATATGCTTCTTATAGTGTATGTAAAAGGCTCTAGATGGCTCTGATAAATTAAGTTGGTAGCTATTAAGTGGATAATTTAAGTTGGTAGCTATTTCGTTTTAATATGTTGGAAAGAGGGCCAGCGTGCGAAATGGATTCCATGTATTGAAACGAGACATTCTTGCTTAACGCAAAATGGTACGCTAAGTACGATTTTATGATCGTGTAAGCGAACTTTCTAACTACGGAATAAGTCAGAACCAAAGGTATAAAAAGTTGACAAACTTAAAAAGTTCCGCTAGTTCACAATGGATGACACCATAATTTGGACGATCAAAGAAATTGTTGGGGAAAATGATTGTTGTAGAGTAGATTAAGCATAAATTATTCTCATAGTTTACAATATCAGCGGTTTTCAGCTATACCCAGGTTGTTTCACAATCAGTAGAGTGGTAAGAAGAATTGAATTCTATAATGCTGGTATATTTATGTACGATTTACAACACTATTATCTTCGCCATCTGTTAATAGAAGTAATAACTAAAGAAGCCACATTTACACCAAAAAATTATCGATCACTGTCGATTAGAATGATCAGATATCTTTGAACGTCAGTATAGTACCACAGTCTACTATATAGTCACGAAGCTTGAGTTTTGAGGGTGCTAGAAACAATAGACTGTGACGGTACTATTTTGCATTGCCTGTAATGAGGCGATATTAGCGATCCTAGTGGTGAGCAACTACCTAATGTTTGCATATTTACTACGTATTGAGCTTCGCGACTGTATGTACTAGACTGTGATAGTACTAGGATTGTTTCCTGTAGTGTATGTAAAAGCCTCTAGATGGCTCTTAAAATGAATAAATTAAGTCGGTAGCTATTGAAAATTTCGTTTTATGTTGGAAAGAGTGCCAGCGTGAGAATCGAAATTCATAATTGTGTTGAAACGAGACGTCCGTGCTTAAAGGAAAACGGTACTACTAGGATTTGCTGCTTTTACTGTATATAAAAGACGCTCGATGGCTCTGAAAGTGGATAAATTAAGTTGGTAGCTATTCGTTTTAACATATTGGCAATAGTGCCTGCGTGCGAATCGAAATTAATAATTGTTTTGAAACGAGACATTCGTGCTTAACAAAAATAGGTGTACTAAAATTTGATTCCTGTAGTGTACGTAAAAAAAACGCTAGATGGCTCTGAAAATCGATAGATTAACTTGGTAGCTATTGACAACTTCATTTTAATGTAATAGCAATAGCGCCAGTGTACGAGACGGAATTCATATGTTGCGACGAGAAATTCGTGCTTAACGAAAAATGATACAGTACTACTAGGGTTTTCTTCCTGTTGTGTATGCAAAAGACGCTAGATGGCTCTAAAATGGATAAATTAAGTTGGTATTATTGATAGTTTCGTTTTAATATGTTAGCAACAGTGCCATCGGCGAAATGAAATTCTCATGTTTAGTACTTCGTACTTCCTGTAAAGATGTTTGGTGCTTACGGTTTGGTTGTGGTGGAAGAATAGTGCGTAAATTGTTTTGATAGTTAATCTGTGTTTCTTGTCATCAAGACTTCGACGAAGCAGCTGACGAGAAGACCATTTTCGGGTGAGGCAGAGAAATCGCATAGTAAGAAGCAGTGTCTTCATAACTCAAAACAGCAGCAATGTAAGTACTGTGCACTGAAAACCAGTGTTCAGTTCTCAAATTTAGTGTAGTTTATGTGGGACACAGACGAGTGTAGGTATTAAGTGCACGGATTCTAAGGTTAGCTGCAACGGTGACGGCAAAGACCAGGTAAAATCCAGATTGAGGTAAAAAATTTGATACATTTCAGGACCTTCACCGCAACAAGAAAAAAAAAGCGAAAAAACGCGTTATGTTTGCTTTAAAGTAAGAGTACAATGTGCTAATATTATATCCAGATAAGAATCTCAACTTTTTTTCTTTGGTCCGCGGTAAAACACTAAGGTCAATATAGAGTATCCACCAGCCACTGAACGGATATTGCACACTTTTATCACTGTCAATGTGGCGCTATAAACCAATTTTCAGTATCTTTACCACAACCACAACACATTTCAATTCTTATTTTACTATTTATGTAGAATTATTACTACATTAACATATTTAATATATCACAAAATATACACTTGACGAATAAATGTAATTATTATGGAAGTCTCCAGATTTCCTTTCTCGAATTACGATCCACTTCCACTAGATGACTACCGACACGAAAAGCAGGGCCGGCAATATTTGCAAACGAAATTATACTAAATGTGAGGAATGTTACTACAGGTGTGTAGTATTATGTGATGTTAGTTTAGTTGTGTATTGTGTGACAGGTTAGGTTAGGTTAGATTAAGTGTGTAGTATTATGAGAGAGGTTAGGTTAAGTTAGGTGTGTAGTATTATGACAGAGGTTAGGTTAAGTTAGGTGTGTAGTATTATGAGAGAGGTTAGGTTAAGTTTGGTGTGTAGTATTATGAGAGAGGTTAGGTTAAGTTAGGGTGTAGTATTATGAGACAGGTTAGATTAAGTTTGGTGTGTAGTATTATGAGAGAGGTTAGGTTAAGTTAGGTGTGTAGTATTATGAGAGAGGTTAGGTTAAGTTAGGTGTGTATTATTATGAGAGAGGTTAGGTTAAGTTAGGTGTGTAGTATTATGAGAGAGGTTAGGTTAAGTTTGGTGTGTAGTATTATGAGAGAGGTTAGGTTAAGTTAGGTGTGTAGTATTATGAGAGAGGTTAGGTTAAGTTTGGTGTGTAGTATTATGAGAGAGGTTAGGTTAAGTTAGGTGTGTAGTATTATGAGAGAGGTTAGGTTAAGTTTGGTGTGTAATATTATGAGAGAGGTTAGGTTAAGTTTGGTGTGTAGTATTATGAGAGAGGTTAGGTTAAGTTAGGTGTGTAGTATTATGAGAGAGGTTAGATTAAGTTTGGTGTGTAGTATTATGAGAGAGGTTAGGTTAAGTTAGGTGTGTAGTATTATGAGAGAGGTTAGGTTAAGTTAGGTGTGTAGTATTATGAGAGAGGTTAGGTTAAGTTAGGTGTGTAGTATTATGAGAGAGGTTAGGTTAAGTTTGGTGTGTAGTATTATGAGAGAGGTTAGGTTAAGTTAGGTGTGTAGTATTATGAGAGAGGTTAGGTTAAGTTTGGTGTGTAGTATTATGAGAGAGGTTAGGTTAAGTTTGGTGTGTAGTATTATGAGAGAGGTTAGGTTAAGTTAGGTGTGTAGTATTATGAGAGAGGTTAGGTTAAGTTTGGTGTGTAGTATTATGAGAGAGGTTAGGTTAAGTTAGGTGTGTAGTATTATGAGAGAGGTTAGATTAAGTTTGGTGTGTAGTATTATGAGAGAGGTTAGATTAAGTTTGGTGTGTAGTATTATGAGAGAGGTTAGGTTAAGTTAGGTGTGTAGTATTATGAGAGAGGTTAGGTTAAGTTAGGTGTGTAGTATTATGAGAGAGGTTAGGTTAAGTTAGGTGTGTAGTATTATGAGAGAGGTTAGGTTAAGTTTGGTGTGTAGTATTATGAGAGAGGTTAGGTTAAGTTAGGTGTGTAGTATTATGAGAGAGGTTAGATTAAGTTTGGTGTGTAGTATTATGAGAGAGGTTAGGTTAAGTTAGGTGTGTAGTATTATGAGAGAGGTTAGGTTAAGTTAGGTGTGTAGTATTATGAGAGAGGTTAGGTTAAGTTAGGTGTGTAGTATTATGAGAGAGGTTAGGTTAAGTTAGGTATGTAGTATTATGAGAGAGGTTAGGTTAAGTTAGATGTGTAGTATTATGAGAGAGGTTAGATTAAGTTTGGTGTGTAGTATTATGAGAGAGGTTAGGTTAAGTTAGGTGTGTAGTATTATGAGAGAGGTGAGGTTAAGTTTGGTGTGTAGTATTATGAGAGAGGTTAGGTTAAGTTTGGTGTGTAGTATTATGAGAGAGGTTAGGTTGAGTTTGGTGTGTAGTATTATTACTATGTTGGCGACAAAGAAACCACTGTTACATTAAAGAAATATGGCCATATTCATCATTCACGCACGACGATTTTCGTATGTAAGTAAGGTATGTATTTAGGGTGGGTTGATTCATTCATTCATTTTATTCCATAGCTCTTACATGAGCAATGAAGCTTTAAGATGTGGAACAAGTCAAAATTTTACAATATTACAATTACAATTTTTACAAATTTTTACAGTTTTACAATTTAGTAATTTTCTACAATTTTGTGCAATTTTTTACAATATTTTGGCGAGATGTAGTGAGATGAGGTGAGGTCCGAGGATTCGCCAAAATATTACCCGGCATTTGCCTTTTGGTTGGGGAAACCTCGGAAAAACCCAACCACGTAATCAAATCAAAGGGGTTGATGCCGAGGACTCGCCATAGACCATCCGGCTTCAGTCTCACGGCTGGGGAAAACCTCGGAAGAAACCAAAGACCAAAAGGGGGATCCAACCCAAGCCCGAACGCAGCTCCGGATCAGTAGCCCAGCGAGTCTGCCGACTGAGCTACATCGATGGCTCTGCTAAGAGTATACAATACGTAGCCAATCAGATTATTAAATTTACAAACGCAAACGATCATTCATAAGTGGGCTTACAGCTTTCCGAGTGGTCACATCAATTTCTATTATTCAATACTTTAAATCCAAGGCATTTTAAGGTATTTTATCAAGTTGCTGTAGTGGCTGGGACAGAAGTAATATTCAACCCGGCATATTCCCATAAACAGCCAGGGGTGCAACACTTTTCGAGGTACTTCCAATTAAAAGGTTTTATTGGTTCTTGTAGGTCTGACCACTTCATGGAATGCTTTCATCTTATAGAAGTAAGTTTGCTGTTTTGTTATTATTTGATATTTATCACTCTTTTTGTCGACTGATTTGATTTCCGTACTCGTTTTAGTTGTGTATGCTACCTCATTCTATAGGGAGTGTAAGATAAGATGATGTTGCATAGTGAAGTTTTTCTGCTTTTATTTCTATATGCAAATTCATTAACTTGTAATTGCATATCAGGCATAATAATAATAGGGGTAACTATTTACCTTGCCTGACGGCACGTGTCATTCGAATTTTATCGGTTTTATTGTTTTTGTTATGTGCATATTTATTAATTTATATTACAGTAAAATGCGCCGATTTGTTTAATAAAGACTGTTGTTTTTAGTCAACTGTCCGAAGACGGGTTGGAACCTCAAAAATGACATCAATAAGGCATCACTCATGAGGCAATTAAGCCAGGAGATAATGGGGTAGAGTGGTCAGTTCCTTTCCCCCTCCATTACATACATCGCCGCTTAGCTACATATTACACTAGTCAGACTTCAGATGCATACAAACAATTGTACTTCCTCTGACACATATCGTCAAGTGAGATGTAGGCCTACTGCCTGATAATAGAGGTACAAATCAGCCAGAACCTCTGTCAGAGGTAGTAAAGAAACAGTTCTATTATTTATATTTCATATTATTACTATCGGTAATGAACTATTTTGTGGTATTTATTGTTGGGTAAACTTCATTGTAAGATTCATTTGACAGGGAGCGACTAACGTCGGTGTGTTTGTTCTGATAGCCCTTGTTTGGAGAGTATTGTGACGTAATAATGAGCTGGTTTGTCAAATTGGTGTTCAATTTGTCTTGTGCTGTTATGGAGGCAGGTACAATCTATCTATTGTAATATTTGCAGACGGGGAGAGATAGAGTTTATAACTTCACTGTTATTGATTTTCAAAGGATTTGAAGAATAAATTATTTAGTTCGTCTGTCTGAAATATGTAGACAGATTTGAACCTCACAAGTGACACGAATAAGGCATCACTAATGAGGCAACTAAGCCAGGAGGTAATGGGTTGTCCACACCTGTGGAGTAAAGGTTAGCGCGTCTTACCGCGAAACCAGGTGGCCCGAGTTCGAATCCCGGTCGGGGTAAGTTACCTGGTTGAGGTTTTTCCGGGGTTTTCCCTCAACCCAATACGAGAAAATGCTGGGTAACTTTCGGTGCTGGACCCCGGACTCATTTCACTGGCATTATGACCTTCATTTCATTCAGACGCTAGTTAACCTGACATGTTGATACAGCGTCGTAAAATTACTCAATAATAATAATAATAATAATAATAATAATAATAATAAATAATACTACTACTACTACTACTACTACTACTAATAATAATAATAATAATAATAATAATAATAATAATAATAATAATAATAATGTAGGGTGGCCAGTTCCTTCATTGTTTACATCGTCGACTAGCTACATATTACACTACTCAGACTTCAGATGCATACAAACAATTGTTCTTCCTCTGACACATATCGTCAAGTGAGATGTACTGCCTGATAATACAGGAACTTCACTTTATTTTTACCAACATTTTTAACATTAACCTGGCTATACTCGGAAACACTGTTACCCCCTTTCCATTACAGGAGTTTGGTCTTACTAGTGCAATATGTAAACAAATCATTTTGCTAGCTATAGGAGGAGAGAAAAGTAGTGTATCCATTTATGTTACAGGGAAATATAAGTATTACGATTTTCAGTTTGATCATTACTTTTGCGGTATTTTATCAAAAAACAGTAGAGTAGTAACATTTTTTTTCACAAACTCAACTCTTCAGGCGGTTATATTCATTATAAAATGTTTACTTCATTCAGAATATTACCAACCTAATTTACTCCTGAGAATTTTGTGAGCACTTCCGTAAGAAACCCCAATTTGTACAGCTAACTTCTTGACCGACTTATTAGGACTTCGCTGCATCCTTTCTCTAGCATCTTCTACAGCATCTTCTGTCACCTTTGTTGGCCGTCTTCCACTTTTCTTCATTTCTGTACACTCTGTTGCTCTAAATTTATCTACCAGATTAATGACATTTCTACGAAAATATTCCGTAATGATATAATCAGAAAAGCGTGAAAAAAATCTGTTGTTCACATTCGGTTATATTGTAATTCCAGTTTCCATCACCGTCCTTCATACCTACAAACAGTAAAACAAAACTCTCGTTTAAATTGATTAATGCTGTTAAGTACTGTACCATATTATAGGGTACCGTACTTTCGGTAACTCTAATCTTCACTTGTGTAGCATTACTGAATTTATCCGTGTGGACTGAGCACACCATACCTGTGTGAAAATAATCTTCAATAATATAAGCTCTTTCTTCTATAGAAAATCCAATATATTTCTGAAACACACTGTACTCTGTACTATTTACATCACTCCTAGCAACAGCGGCCGTAAGTTTGTGTGGCTGACGTTAGCAAGGACTTTAGTGAAAGGGGTGAGAGTCAAGTAAATTCAGAAACGCAGGTACAATAAAAATGCAAGTAAAAATAAAGAGATGTCCCTGTAGATGTAGACTACATACTCGTATGGCTCAGCTGTGTTGGAAAGAGTGGGTGAAGAAAAAATGATGCTGAAACTGATCAGAAAGAGAAAAAGGAATTGGCTGGGTCACTGGCTGAGAAGAAACTGCCTTCTGAAGGATGCATTGAAAAGAATTGTGAATGTAGAATAGTTCGGGGCAGAAAATATATCAGATGATAGACGACATTAAGATATATGGATCATATATGCGGAGACTAAGAGGAAGGCAGAAAATAGGAAATATTGGAGAATGCTGGGTTTGCAATGAAAGACCTGCCCTGGGGCAGTATGTATATCAGCCAGAAGATCAGAGGAACATGTGAATGATGGAATAGTTAAATCTGTAGTGGTTCAGGCTCATTTTGTAGAGAAGTGTGTTGTTTAGAATGGACATTTCTTAATAGAAGAACAGTTTGTGGAGGAGTTGTCGATGAAACATGATTGTGGAGAGGCAATGGGGTTGGGTTGTAGAGAGAGAGAACCTTCGAAATATATTTGTTGTTGCGAGAGATCAACGCGATTCTTTTGTTTTAAATGATTTTCGAAAGATACTGCTTTAATGTGTGTTTGTTCGGGAGCATATTACATGTATCTGCAAAGAAGGATCTGTGCATTTGACCGTCACCCATAGCGTAAGTTTCGTAGACCCTGATACGAGAACGTACTATATACTGTACACAAAACACCTAGCGAGCGCGGAAGGAAGTGAGATGACAAGTTTCGAGTTATGAGAGAAATACAGAACACTGCAGTTATATTCTGGCGGAATTTAGTTTTCAGAAGGCCTTCTTTTATGATGGAGATTGAGTGCACTGTTTCATGTGATATCGGAAATTTGTATCCTCCCCGTTATGTTCAGCAGGTGAATGACAATCCCGTTCTATAAAGATAAATATAGCCTGTCCCACATTGATGTAATAGGTCTGATGGTGGGAGCACGAGGTACCATACCCTCCTTCTTTGCCAACAAATTTAAAAACCTGGGGCTAACACACAGCATTGTGAAGGAAATGGCCATTAGTGCCCTCAAAGGATCGGTTCAGATATTGAGAAATCATTTGTATGCGAGTGATAATGGAAATTTCAAGTTATCTTAACCGATGGCGTTTGATTGGTTTAGATATCAATGCTAATACGTAAATCCGTACTATTATTTTTCTCGCGGTATATGGCATTCATATCATTCTAATATATCTGATAATATCCCCCCCTTTCTTAACTGTAAATAAGCACAAACGCTACTTAGGTGTAAATTTTTCTGACATTTTGCATATCTGATTCCCTAACCGTTTCAAATGTAAATCATTTTACCTTCTAGGCGTGTTTCCAAATTATAAGTAATACCCTTTGTCAAATCTGGCAACCTTTTCATAAGGGAAGCTAAATTTATTTATTATATTAAAACGTGTTTTTCTGCATTTTGAGTAGGCTAATTTTTGTATACTGAAAATGTCAAAATTTGCTATTTGTTTGCTAATTTTAAATCACCAAGTTTCCTTTTACAGTTAATGTTTACAATAATGTGAAACATAATAAACATACAATATATATATCACAGTTGTATGAACACTTTAAAAAATGATAATTAAAATTGATAAAATTCAGACATGTTTCGGAGGGTGCCCCTCCATCCTTAGTGATATTACCACGACACTGATTCAGGTGTTCGACCTCGATGTAGCGTGGCTTAAAGGAGACAATTTTAATTATCATTTTTTAAAGTGTTCATACAACTGTGATATATAATATATTGTATGTTTATTATCCAACCCATGAACACTGTTTAATTGACCTCACATGTGTGATTTAATGTGAAACATATTTTTCCAACAATAGTAAGATATTTGAGTTCCTTTGTTCAGAGAATGAAAGTTAATGTTCTTATGTAATGCCATATACAGTAAGCTATCGGTGTATTTTTTTAAGTTAAAAATTACGAGTTGTACAGGGACATCATTTATTTTGACTTCAATTTTTATTGTATCTGAGTTTTTGACTGTACTTCACTCCCACCCTTTCTACTCATGAAGTTCAACCGTCCTCCACACAGATCCAAGACCGCATATACAGTCATAGTAGCCTTACGGTCATAGTAAACAGTACGTTCCAAAAATATTTTCGCGTTTTCCGGTGACGAAAGAGCTTTCAATATTGCATCATTTTTCATTTGCCTACGTCGCATCCCGGCTTCCCCCACCGGCTTCGATTCGCCTCTCTGTAAAGGCTAGTGGCTGGGCTGTCTTAGCTCTTTTCTGAAAACATTAATTTATGTTAGAAATTGGACATCTACGTAATATTATACCCATAAAATTGTTTAAAATAACTTAAATAAAAGGGCGTCGTTAAGTAATTAACTGTCTCGTGATTTCCTCCCTTTCTACGACGCTGCGACGTAACCACTTGGACGGACAGTAGATAGCATGTCTGAGTAATTTTATGTTTTCGGATTGGGCAGAAGTGAAGATTGAATTTACAGTACGTAAGGTAGACCTACTCTTTTTTAGAGTAGGTACAGAATTATTTCAACATGAGTTACTGATACGAAGTACGAACCTGGTAATTGGAATTACGTACAATAGTCTCTAGTGCGATAATATGCACATTAAAACTGAAGCCTGTAACGAAATGAACGGCCACCATTTTCAAAAATGTGTTTAAATATCCATATTATGATTATTTTTCAATTTAGCTTCATTCTCTATATTGTACGCTAATGTGCTATAGACAGTATAATATACACTGCATAATGAATACGTTCACATGGACAGCTCAGTTCGTGAGTAAAAACACTCATTGTTAATATTGTACTGTATTTTGATTAAACAAAAACCTAATGAAAATTATAAAATTCAAAATCGCGATATTTCCTAGTTTACGTAAATGGATGAACTACTTTTCTTCCCTTCTATACCTAGTAAAGTGATTTGTTTGTATTTTACGCAAGTACCTATCATCGAACTCATCGTTGAAGAGGGTAGCAAACGGTGTTTCCGGTTCTTAATCGTTGATCCAAAGGTATAACCAAGTTAATATTAGAAATGTTAGTAAAATAAAATGATGTCCGTGTACTTGTTAGGACTATTTTATTAATAAAACGAACAAATAGAAGTAATAAAACCTTTGAAATAAGATATTTCAAATACAGTAAATAACCAATCTCACACCATTGATCACTGCAGTTGTGACCTTGTGGCTGTGAACATGCTTAACAAATACCAATGCAGATTGTAGTAGACGATAAAACGTAATGTACAGAGTAAAGTCTAAGTAATGGCATTAATTTCAGGGGGTTATTTGAAATATTTCGAACAGAACAGTTTAATACAATTTCACCTATTTTTGTTTCCTTTTCGAGATAAAAATTGTTTTATTATATAGCGTGTTTGGAGAAAGCCATTGACTTAATTCCCAATATGCTCAATTAATTTCAGACCAGTGTATTATGATGACTAGCGCAGTGCAAAGAGAGCAGTTGTTCGACACACCGGCAACAGGGCAAGAGTTGTAAATTCACCTTGTGTACCTGCAGAGGTCTGACTCTGCGGTACACAGGACAGCTCCAAGCTGTAGGTACAGCGTAGTAAAGCAAACGTCAGTACTGAAGAAACATAAGAACAGTTCGGTTCTAGTGTTACGATGTCTAAGGGGGAGCAAATTCGTTCGGCAAAGTTAAGAGACTTAATTCCGAATATGGTGATATTTTTGTTAATTGATTCAGGCATAAAACAATTGGAATGCATTGAATCGAATTATGGGTTTATTCCTGATTGTATAACAGCTTTAGAAAAGTCTGGTACAAAACTGGTTGATCAGATTTCCCTACTGCGAAATATCTGGAAGAAAGTGACTCAAGTAGACGATAAAATTGGTAAAATAATATCTGCGAAAATAACAAATAAGTTGAAAAAATTGGTGGATATTATAAACTCTGAAAGATTAGTGACAGTATTTCTGGAGATAAGGATTCCTTTGAAGAACTAACAGAAGTTGAAAAAAATGTTTTACAGGATTTTACGTATGCCCCATTTGTCTCAACAGACGTAGAAAGAAGCTTCTCCACATATAAAGCCATGCTATCAGATACACGACAATCGTTTTCTGTTAATAACGTACAAATGTCACTTGTTATGCATTGTAACAATATTTGCAAGAAATCTGATAACGTATCACATGTGCATTAATAAATCACACTCATTGTAAAGAAAAGGAAAAACAAAAAACAATTTTTCAAGTGCTTTTGCGAATAGAATAACATGAACCCGTTACAAATAAACAGTGATTTTGTTTGCGTTCTGTATGAAATCATAGATGTAAAGTATATATTATTTGTTTAGGATGAAATGGTTAATTAGTTTTGCAATTTTGATATCTTATTAAAGTATCTGTAGGAAATTAATTGCAGAAACGTTAAGGAACTGTGTCATTTCTATTGTGTCGTCTGTACGTCAACACATCGTGTACACGACCGTCCCTTGTACACAGGGAACACGCCAAGTAACGTCGGAACCCTTGCTATGATGCCATTCTGTCTGTCATGTGCTCCGTCTGCACCGCTCTAATGATAACTATCACACTCTTACTACGTCATACTACGTTTGACCAATAAAACGGTACGAAAGGACGTATTTCAACCAATCATGGCTGCTTATCGCACAATTTTATCGCGTCCCTAGCATTTGTTTAATTTTATCGCGTCCCTAGCATTTGTTTAATTTTATCGCGTCCCTAGCATTTGTTTAATTTTATCGCGTCCCTAGCATTTGTTTCTTTGTTTGCCAACATTTGAAACTGCGCTGGTCTGGACGTCAAAAAAAATATATATAAAATTACAAACCACTCCAGTCGATGCACAGCAGTTTCAAATATGACTCGCATTGGCATTCAAGAACAAGAATTAATAAAAATCACTGATCATACCTATGCATCTACTGAAATCCGATTTACAAATAAATGAAGAGCACCATTCCGAAATCCTGAATAAGTTGAATACACCATGTAGGCCTAAATCAACGAGTTCCACTTCTATTACGCACACGTCCAATATAACATCAATTGAACCACCAACCACATTCAAATTTGAAAATTGTACATTCAATAATTATTCCTTTTAAAATTATTCATGTTTATTTTTTATGTCATCGCCGTTAATTAAAACTTTTCTAACACTTGTGTATATTAGTTAGGTTATGTTATAGCTTCTGCTATATGATATTATGGATAGTCACGTATCAGAGATTGTTTAATATTAAGATTTATTGAAAATCATCTATCAAGTGACGTTGATTACTGGGATTCGGATAATTGAAGTGGAATGCAACTGTTTTAATAAAAATGAAACTGAATCAACAAAGCCTTCTTGACTAGTAACATTGTCATCATGTATAGATCGAGAACTTCTCGACGAGAAGGCATTGCTCACTACTGCCATCTAGCATGCATCTAGCGTAATATTTGTAATGTTGAGATGGTATAATAATACATTTGAAGACAGTTGTATTTTCGTAAGTCATTTAATATTTTATTGTATTGGAGTACTTTGTTACTTCTAATCTTTATATACTTTCTTCTAATCGTGTAATAGTCAATTAAATCCCACTCGAGTTTTGATTTTCTCTAGATAAATCAAAACGTCTAAAATAAATGTTTGAGAGAATTTTAGTTTTGTCCTTTAAATGTGCAGAAATTGTATCCGGACAAATGTGATATTTTAAAATTGCTTTACACAACGAAAAGTTAAAAACTCTCTTCTGTTCTCATGTGAATCGCGCTATAGACCATAGATTTTCCAGCACGAAAAGTGGACCCGTAATTTCTTTGGAGAAGAATGCATTTTATTGCTTTTAGATTTAGGCAGAGCAACGGTTCCAACAAATCTGGTTATGCGTTATCAGATTTTTATTACCAATAGATAACAAATGCATATATTAGACTAAAACTGAGTATAGGCCTATTCAGCATCCAACTTCACACATGAAAATGCTTGCATATTCAAAAAATCAATATGATTTTTATTTCCAATGCGTGAAAATTGAAATAAATGAGGAAATAATACAACAATTTTCATACTTAGGAAATTTATTTGTAGAACATAAAACGGATTTAGACGTCAAATTACAAAATATACTAAAATGGAGTTATTAGAAGACATTTTGGAAAACAGATAACAGTGAGTACAAAGGTAAGACTACATAACATAACTACACTCAGTTATGGACGAGACATTCCGATATTGAATAAAGGAAATTCACAGATACTTAAAGCAGCTCACATCTGTTTTTAGGATCGTTATTAAATATAACGAGATTGGACCATAAAAGAAACTTACATATCCGAAAAACATTACAATTTTCTTGTATAACCGAAGAAATTCAATAATATCAGTAACAATGGAAGAACCATGTACAAAGAATGGAAAGGGAGAGACTTTCAAGATTAACCTCGATGTATAGACCAAGAAGACACAGATCAAGGAAGACCAAGACGTCGATGGAGGGATCAAGGCCATCTTTCTTAGATTATTTATCGTTACAGATCACATGGTCTAAAACGAAGAAGTTCATGATGATAATGATTGCTCAGGAAAGAGAGGGGGAAGGGGTTTACTCAGCGACAAAGGGACCGCAGATGTAGTTGAGAGATCGGAGCACATCAACAGGTGTGTTATGACTATGATGATAACGTTAGTCTTCATGGCGGTGGTGGTGGTGGTGGTGATGATGATGATGATGATGATGACGACGACGACGATGATGATGATGATGATCAGGCTTCGAGACTTCGGACCCACTGGAGCAGTTCAGTGGGAAATCAGCATAACGGCGTGCTGAGTATAGTGGTATAGCGTACAGTGGGTGGGGGTACTGTAGAATGAATGCCAACAAATACGCAAAGAAAAACGCTCTGGATTTGAAGGTTGTGACGAATAATTTGGTTTTCATACAAACTGTGACTGAAGCTATTACACGGTTACAGAAGTCAGAGCAAGAGATGCCGGAAGCCCTCAAATTAATTAGAAAATGATGCAGATAATTAATGAGACATCAAGTACACCGGTTACTGAACGTGTAAAACAGAAGTGGAAATCAATTTTAAGTAAAAATAACGGATATGGAACATTGTGTAACATAAACAGCAAATTAGTGGACAAGAGTCACCCGAGAATAAAGGACTGTCTCTTAGAGACTGCAATGATGTTAGGTTTTTTCGTTTTGCTCCTATCACGTCATGCGACGTAGAGCGCAGGTTTTCAAAGTACAAACTTTGGCAGATAACCGAAAAAGATTTAAGTTTGAGACACTGAGAATGTATCTTGTAGTACATTGCAATTCGGTACTGTAACTGCACTTCCTAAAGACGACCAGTAGGATAAATGAAAAAATTAAAATTGCTACATGCTTATTTCCACCATTAACACTGTGTATAATTAAACACAAATGCTTATAAAAGACAGGAGAATAAATGCTTTTCACATTCTTTTGACATTGTCATTGTATATTTTCTTTCAGAATGTACATACGTCTGTTTCCCCATACTACCGTACTCTACTCTAAATAGCAACGTTGTTACCTCAACACATCTCTATCTACCTGCAGCGAGTCAACAACCTATAGTGCATGCACAGTAAACTTATTGTATCTGGTCCAAAGTCTCGAAGCCTGATGATGATGATGATGATGATGATGATGATGATGATGATGATGATGATGATGATGATGATGATGATGATGATAAGCGTTGTACTTTTGCTTATATGCTATTTAAACACTCCTATTAATGTGAAATATTCTAAATGGTCTGATATTTACAAAGGCAGAAGTATTTTCTGAGCACTATTTCCCACCGTGCTATTGAATCTCTTACACATACGCACACTCCCTCTGTCTGCCTGCCTGCGTCTGTCTCTCTGTATCTCTATCTCTCTATATCTATCTTTATCTATGTCTAGATATCTCTCTCACTCACGCACACACACACACACACACACACACACACACACACAACCTGTTCGATATTCCGCTGTATCCAGCAATATCAAATTCGTTGTAGCATTATCTTCCAATGTTACATTAATTTCTGACAGAGGGAATTTTGCTAAATGAGCGTACGTGGGAATCTTTTCAACTCTCGTGTATGAAAGTGATATCCTAGTGAACATGAACAAAGCAAGTCGGCGCCACCCACATCGGAGCATTAGAGTGTACAATTTGGTAACGGGCTAGAAATATTCCCTGCACGTCTACCCGAATCCCAGGCAAGAAATCAATGATGTCACACTGCCGTACAAGGAGGTAACTTTTCATGCAGCAGGTGCGCGCAACTTGGGCTGCCATCTCAGTCTGAAACTCTGCCGTGCTGCTGGTCGATACTAAGTAAATAAAACTTGGGTAATAAAATATTTTGATCGCTTTCAATTACCGCTAGAATAACAACATCATATTGTACAGTAAAGGGGGTATAATTGCGGGTACTGCAACAGCATACAGCCAGTCGCATTTAACTTTACTCTTTTCGTTTTCTCTGGCGTGTTTAACTTCTTTTTTATTAACGCACTCCATTTCAGTGAAGAAGGGTATATTATTTAGGTTATGTTATAGCTTCTGCTATATGATATTATGGATAGTCACGTATCAGAGATTATTTAATACTAAGATTTATTGAAAATCATCTGTCAAGTGACGTTGATTACTGGGATTCGGATAATTGAAGTGGAATGCAACTGTCTTAATAAAAATGAAACTGAATCAACAAAGCCTTCTTGACTAGTAACATTGCCATCATGTATTGATCGAGAACTTCTCGACGAGAAGGCATTGCTCACTACTGCCATCTAGCATGCATCTAGCGTAATATTTGTAATGTTGAGATGGTACAATAATACATTTGAAGACACTTGTATTTTCGTAAGTCAATTAATATTTCATTGTATTGGAGTACTTCGTTACTTCTAATCTTTATATACTTTCTTCTAATCGTGTAATAGTCAATTAAATCCCACTCGAGTTTTGATTTTCTCTAGATAAATCAAAACGTCTAGTGAGATTACTGTTGATAAATGTTTGAGAGAATTTTAGTTTTGTCCTTTAAAAGTGCAGAAATTGTATCCGAACAAATGTGATATTTTAAAATTGCTTTACACAACGAAAAGTTAAAAACTCTCTTCTGTTCTCGTGTGAATCGCGCTATAGACCATAGATTTTCCAGCACGAAGAGTGGACCCGTGCCTACACTAGAATCTGACACAATGCAGACATCAGTACGATGCTAGCACACTGGTCCTCCGTCCAGGTGGCACGGGTCCGATTCCAGGCCAGATCGTGATGGAATTGGTGCATGAAAAATTATTCGTTGGAAATTGTTTTCTCGGGTTACTCCTTTTCTCTCTTTGATTCTACCAACGTCCTATTCTTCCTCATTGCATCTATGACCTGCATAGTTAATGACAGTCTATGGTGATACGGGTTGTCATGGTGATGTGCCCATTTCTACTGGACGCCTGTAATGCATATTAAGTTTTAATCTGACACCAGTTTCATTATATCGTACTATGACTTAAATCAGATGGCTTGTAATCAGGCTTCGAGACTTCGGACCCAATAGAGCAGTTCAGTGGGAAATCCGCATAACGGCGTGCTGAGTATAGTGGTAAAGCGTACATTGGGTGGGGGTACTGTAGAATGAATGACAACAAATACGCAAAGGTAAACGCTCTGGATTTGAAGGTTCTCACGAATAATTTGGTTTTCATACAAACCCATTTTCAAACTCTGACAAACTATTACACGGTTAGAAAAATCAGAGTAAGAGATGCCGGAAGCCCTCAAATTAATTTAGAAAATGACACAGATAATTAATGAGACACCAAGTACACCGGTTACTGAACGTGTAAAACAGAAGTGGAAATCAATTTTACGTAAAAATAAGGGATATGGAGCATTGTGTAACATAAACAGCAAATTAGTGGACATAGAGTCACCCGAGAATAAAGGACTGTCTCTTAGAGACTGCAATGATGTTAGGTTTTTTTTCGTTTTGCTCCTATCACGTCATGCGACGTAGAGCGCAGCTTTCTACAGTACAAACTGTTTTTGACAGATAACGGAAAAATATTTACGTTTGAGACACTGAAAATGTATCTTGTAGTAGGTACATTGCAATTCGATACTGTAACTGCCCTTCCTAAAGACGACCAATAGGATAAATTAAAAAATTTAAATTGCTACATAAGCACAAATGATTATAAAAGACAGATAATAAATGCTTTTCACATTCTTTTGAAATTGTCATTGTGTAATGTGCATTTACTTTCAGAATGTACATGTGTGTGTTTCCCCATACTACCGTACTCTACTGTAAATATATCAATGTTGGTACCTCAACACATCTCTAACTACCTGCAGCGAGTCAACAACCTATAGTATATGCACAGTAAACTTATTGTATCGGGTCCAAAGTCTCGAAGCCTGCTTACTGTGTTCGACATCCGGCAATAAGTCTCATTCATCAGCATTTCTAACGTCATAACAGTTAAAAGAATGTCTAAGGTCGTATTCTCAATAGTAGTTTAAACTTTAATTTAAATGCTTGAAATTTAAACCATGCTCCGAATTTTCAGTGACATCTTGGAGGTAGACTAGTTCAGAGTGTAATATTGAAATTCAAGCTTTGACAAAGGCAGAGAATAGCAAAGAGTGGAGAATTCTGGGTTTGTAATGAAAGACCTGCCCTTGGGCAGAAATCAGTGAGTGAATACTGATTTAGGTATTATAACTTATTTTACTTATTTTGCAAAAGGTTTTTTGTAATTTTAACAACTATATCTCAGCTTCAGTCGGGTTAAATGCCTTAAGGAAAACCAAAGCGTCATTATAATAACTTATTTATTCACAAATTACTTTTAGAGAACCCGCAGGTTCATTGCCGCCATCACATAAGCTCGCCATCTGTCCCTATCCTAAGCAAGATTAATCCAGTCTCTATCATCATATCCCACCTCCCTCAAATCCATTTTAATATTATCCTACATCTATTCTTCACCTGACATAATTAGGAACATTAAATCCAGACGTTTGAGATGGGCAGGACATGTAGCACGTATGGGCTATTCCATATGAAATCTATCAGTAAAATACCTCGCATTTTTTTAATACTCTAATTTTTTCCCTATTTATACAAGGTGCATTTTCAAAAATTTGCTATCGAAAGTCAAACGGTTTTCGTACTATTGAGCAACAAATTTAGAGTATTTTATAAAAACAAGCCTCTTTCAGCGCTCAGAACTCTGGAACCGTTTACTGCAGAACATTGAACTGGAGCTCATTTTGAAGCTGACATTTAGTAGGTTATGATAAGAAGTAATCCTTATTTTTATTGCACACAGAGAAACAGATAATCTGATTTTACTTACTTTTAGGCTTTTTGCCCATTTGTAAAAATGTAAAAAATATTGAGAAAAAACCTTGCATTATTAAGAGGGATTCGACATTGTTTGCTTAGTGGCTCGGCAATAAGTTTCGAGAGTATTAAATAAATTATTTACACACGCCTTGACTTGAACGGCGCAGTACCTCACACACTGGCCGAGAGCTGAAGATAAGCGAGCGTTGGGCGTCATTTTACTCCTGTGTTTATGAAAACTTGTGATAAAGCTAGCCCAGCTATGCGCTACTAGACAAAACATCACGTGTTTATGTCTCCTGGCCTTGCTTGTCTCGGCTAGCTCCCGCCTCACAGTCAGCTGGTTAGGTCACGCGTGTACTATTTATTTTCTTTATTTGATATTTTCAATACTTTCTTATCAACGGTCCACCAGTAAGAAATGTGTTTATTTGTATTTTCAATGCTGAATCTAACCATATATTTTAAAAATATTTTTTCGTGGGCAAAGGCGTCTTAATGAAGAAAAATCTAAATTTCTCCATTTCCATAAAAAGTAGGAATAACTGTTTACATGTCAATATAAACTTTAATTTCTCAGCATCAAAATAAACCATGATTTTGATCATTGGGTGAAAGGGTTTCGGAGCCACAACAGTTTAAATTTGCTAATTTTATGAAAATACGATAAATTTAAATATTTTTAATTTAAACACTATGAAGAGTTGATGCCTCAAACTTTGCACAAAGAATTGTATCACAGTTGTCAACGGACAGAAAAAGTTTCATTGTATTTAAAAATCGATTTGAGATGGAATAGCCCGTATGGGTGATACCAGAAATGCATATAGAGTGTTAGTTGGGAGACCGGAGAAAAAAAAGACGTTTGGGTAGGCCGAGACATAGATGGGAGGATAATATTAAAATGAATTTGAGGGAGGTGGGATATGATAATAGAGAGTGGATTAATCTTGCATATGATAGGGACCGATGGTGGGCTTATGTGAGGGCGGCAATGAAACTCCTGGTTCCTTGAAAGCCATTTGTAAGTAAGCATGAGCCTTAATGTCATCTCCTCTTCTGCCAATGGACATGAATAACAATCTCAGCTTGGTTTTCTTGATTTGCATTACAATGTGGGAAGTATGGTTTTTGGTCTCGAAAAGAAGAAAGCAATGTTCACTGTAAGTAGATCTGCGCTATATTACAGTGTAGACGAAGGCCTACACTTGTGACGAGTGGCGGCCATTGAAGGCATTACGTACATTATTACCGCAGAAAAGTTAATTCTCATTTCGATAGCAGCGGTTGTTAGGACGTTACGACCCAAAATAAGTAGAGGCGATGACGTCAACGGCATAAAACGGCGAGCGATGTCGCAAGTCAGTTATATGGAAGCTCGCTCACGTCACAGATGCAGCCGCGTTACGACACCGAATAGAATGGGGAGCTTAATCGCAGTTTTCTCTCAGAGGGGATTTCAGAGCCCCTGATATCGGAATATTACTGTAAACCATACTTTTAAGTACGCGAAATAAGAAGCAACTTGACTTTGTCAGGACAGAACTTGTAGCACTGTTTAAGCTGTCTTCACTGTATCGTGTTCATTTGTTGCTGAATTTATAATGAATTAAATGTAGACTTGTTCTACTGGCTGAACGCATATTTTACTAGGAAACGAGATGTAACCGTAATAATAATAATAATAATAATAATAATAATAATAATAACAGTAATAAAAAACAGTAATAATATATTTGGGGCTAAGAGGGATGAAGTTACAGGAGAATGGAGAAAGTTACACAACACAGAACTGCACGCATTGTATTCTTCACCTGACATAATTAGGAACATTAAATCCAGACGTTTGAGATGGGCAGGGCATGTAGCACGAATGGGCGAATCCAGAAATGCATATAGAGTGTTACTTGGGAGGCCGGAGGGAAAAAGACCTTCGGGGAGGCCGAGACGTAGATGGGAAGATAATATTAAAATGGATTTGAGGGAGGTGGGATATGATGATAGAGACTAGATTAATATTGCTCAGGATAGGGACCAATGGCGGGCTTATGTGAGGGCGGCAATGAACCTACGGGTTCCTTAAAATACAGTAAGTAAGTAATAATATAAATAGTAATAATAATAATAATAACAATAATAATCAGAATAATAGTAATAATAATAATAGCAGTAATAATAGTAGTAATAATAGTAATAATAATAACAATAATGCTAATAATAGTAATGATAATAATAGTAGTAGTAATAATACTAGTTATAATAATAGTAATAATAATAATAGTAGTAATAATAATAATACTTACATACTGGCTTTTAAGGAACCCGGAGGTTCATTGTCGCCCTCACATAAGCCCGCCATTGGTCCCTATCCTGAGCAAGATTAATCCATTCTCTATCATCATATCCCACCGCCCTCAAATCCATTTTAATATTATCTTCCCATCTACGTCTCGACCTCCCCAAAGGTCTTTTCCCTCCGGCCTCCCAATTAACACTCTATAAGCATTTCTGGATTCGCCGATACGTGTTACATGCCCTGCCCATCTCAAACGTCTGGATTTAATGTTCCTAATTATGTTAGGTGAAGAATACAATGCGTGCAGTTCTATGTTCTGTAACTTTCTCCATTCTCCTGTAACTTCATCCGTCTTAGCCCCAAATATTTTCCTAAGAACCTTATTCTCAAACACCCTTAACCTCTGTTCCTCTCTCGAAGTGAGAGTCCAAGTTTCACAACCATACAGAACAACCGGTAATATAACTGTTTTATAAAGTCTAACTTTCAGATTTTTTGACAGCAGACTGGATGATAAAAGCTTCTCAACCGAATAATAACAGGCATTTCCCATAATAATAATAATAATAATAATAATAATAATAATAATAATAATAATAATAATAATAATAATAATAATAATAATAATAATAATATAGGCCTACTGATGAGTAAAAAATTCAAGTTGAATTCACAATATAGATATTCAAAGAAGAAACAGATAGATAACAAATTCGGGACCAAACTTAAGTGGTGGTGGTGGTGGTGGTGGTGGTGGTGGTGGTGGTGGTGGTGGTGGTGGTGGTGGTGTTCAGTGCAGCCTTGACTTTTAGCACAAGATCGAATCTTGTGTCTTGGTATATCGCTTTAATTTTTATCGCGGAACTCTGCACCCCTTTACTCATGTGTGTACTGATACAGACATGAGTATTAGTGGAGGGGTTTGTTGTGAAGAAGCAGATGTGCTCTGCCGTTGTCTTTCCCAAGGCAGTAAAATCGTGCAAGTACAGGGAGCGAGGGGTGGTTAGAAAAACTGGAATGCTTTGCTTGTGTGTGGAAGTAGGCCGATGTGGATATCTGGAGGCCTCGTTGTTGCGCCGGGAAGGGATGCAGCGTCCCCCGGCGCCAAGACGGCGTCCAGGCGAAGCTTGTGACGCAATTACTAGCCTCTTTATTCTCGCTCTCGCTTCCTCTACCTCCTTCAGCCTTGATTCTGCTCTAGGAAGCTGTCAGAGTGACTGATGGAATATTTATCAATAGGAGAGCCGGGATGGAAGGGAAACTGCCCTCCTCCGCTCTAAAAACACAAGATCTTAGCTCCCTCTCGGCCACATTCAAATGCGAAGTATTTTCGTGTTGGGGCATAACTGACTTATAACACGTTAAGTTTATAAAAACTTCGTTAGAGGATAATGAAACCGCAAGGCAGGCTAGTTCGGTTCATAAAGAGATTAGGCTAATACTTCGTCAATAAACTGAAGCCAAGTGTAGTTAAGGTTTAGAATCTACTCTATGTGATAAAGAGATAGGTTTGGAAGTAAATCCCGAAAAGACAAAGTATATGATTATGACTCGTGACAGGATTATTGTACGAAATGGAAATATAAAAATTGGAAATTTATCTTTTGAAGAGGTGGAGAAGTTCAAATATCTTGGAGCAACAGTAACAAATATAAATCACACTCGGGAGGAAATTAAACACAGAATAAATATGGGAAATGCCTCTTATTATTCGGTTGAGAAGCTTTTATCATCCAGTCTGCTGTCAAAATATCTGAGAGTTAGAATATATAAAACAGTTATATTACTGGTTGTTCTTTATGGTTGTGAAACCTGGACTCTCACTTCGAGAGAGGAACATAGGTTAACGGTGTTTTTTGAATAAGGTGCTTAGGAAAATATTTGGGGCTAAGAGGGATGAAGTTACATGAGAATGGAGAAAGTTACACAACACAGAGCTGCACGCATTGTATTCTTCACCTGACATAATTAGGAACATTAAATCCAGACGTTTCAGATGGGCAGGGCATGTAGCACGTGTGGGCGAATCCAGAAATGCATATGGAGTATTAGTCGGGAGGCCGGAGGGCAAAAGACCTTTAGGGAGGCCGAGACGTAGATTTGAAGATAATATTAAAATGGATTTGAGGGAGGAGGGATATGATGGTAGAGACTGGATTAATCTTGCTCAGGATAGGGACCAATGGCGGGCTTATGTGAGGGCGGTAATGAACCTTCGGGTTCCTTAAAAGCCAGTAAGTAAGTAACGCTATGTGATAAAACTTTCTATGAACATCAGATGGAAATTAAGAGAGGAATGTCTTAGATACTAGAATTGGATTCCTCTTACTTGTTAATATGGCTCGATCAAGGGCCTCACATATAATGGATTGAATTACAATTAGTTGAATACAGTGTGCAGTGAAGACGTCAGGGGCAGGGGCAAGTAGTGCAGTCGGTCTACTGGGGTGAGTTTCCTGGTATTGGTGAGTGTCGTCCTTGGTTCCCTTCGACCACGATGCGGTGTTGAAAACGAGTGCCCTACTTGATTAACAAGCACAATTAACTGTCATCAAGAAATGCAACTAAACAGGCCCGATTTTACCCTTCTCTTAATGCCTTTGGCATGCTTTAACCCAGCGGTGTCTAAAATGCGACTCACGAGCACATTGTGGCTCGCAATGATAGCTGTGCTTTATACCTCCCACAACCCCCACCCTCTCACTCACTAGAGTCAAACTCCGTTCCATTTGTATTTGTCTCTGATCTGATAGTGGCATATCGTCGCAATGTCTCTCTCGAATACATGTACATCTACAAAAACGAAAGTTTCAAATAGGATGGGAGGACGCATTTTTTTGCTGCCAATATGATGATGATGATTATTATTATTATTATTACCTCTGTACATCGATTCTTTTTCAGCAGATGTACGAATAATGCTTTCAGATCTTCAATTTAAACTCACAGATTTACAATGTGATGTTAAATGAAAGCTAGATGTAAGGACTTGACAAATGTTGAACTTTTCAAATCTTTGCCAAAAAATAAACATCCGAAGCTGCGTTCTTTCGCTTTCTCTTTTGAAGCCATGTTCGCTACAACTTACGTTTTTGAAAAATTATTTTCAACAATGAAAATAGCAAAAACCAAATTTAGATCACGACTGACAGACAAATACCTTCGTGATCAACTACGACTGGCAGTAAGTGACATAATTCCTGATTTTGAAACTCTGTCGCAGAGACATTCTGAAGACAGCTAATTTTAGGTTGTGATATTGTTCATTTCTTTCTTCGTTACACGTACTAAACATTAGTTTGTAGCCTTGTACTGTATAAAATTATATTGAAGTTCTTGACGTAAGGAAAATGAAAATCCGTTAATAAGTCAGACATTTGCTTCACTTCCCCTTTGGGTGTCCGCCTCCCTCCATAGGTGCTATGCGCGTTGCAGGTTACACAGTGGCTCGGCGCACGATGACGTTTTCGCTACGGCTGCTTTAACCGGTTGATTGGAATTCCTACTTGGATGTCAAGCGAACATATTGGAAATACGCAGTACAAAGCGTTCTATGCTAACAAAATTCTAGACAAATTCGGTAAGGGTTGTTTTGTGTACCGCTGTGGAGTAACGGTTAGGACGCCTGACTGTTAAACGAGCGGGTCCGGGTTCCAATCCTCGTTGGGGTTTTTTTCCTTGCCTATCCCCAACCAACTGCAGCAGAATTGCTGGGTAACTTTCAGCGTTGGACCTCGGAGTCATTTCGCCATTATTAATTCACACGTCATCATCCATACCGTATCCCGGGTTAAGTTCACGGTGCGGCGTGCTGTACTTGTAAAAGAGCGCGGCCATTCGGTTATCCAGTCATTCACAGGATAGCAGTGGTAAGCACAATAAGCCTCGTGCTGCAGTGTTAGCCTTCGAGTCCCGCCTCCGTACAAGAGAGAAAAGAGTTGTTTTATATAAAATAGGAAAACGTCACATTTTGTGAAGAGTGGTATGTAGACATCAGAGGAGAGAAAAGGCGTTCATTGTAAGCAGTGCAAGACATAATGTCAAATTTAAATCCAGTACTAATAAAATAATAATATTCTCATTTTTCCGGCTACACTCATATATTGAAACAGATATTTTCTTACGATTTATGTTGAATGTTGATTCATGTATTTTAAGAAAGTAAAAAAAAAAATATTCGCATATGTGCAAAATGTAAACGATATGTACTTCCAAACTTATATAGACAATCTATTTCGGTCTACTGAACAAATTGTCGAGTGAAATTTAATTATTGTTTATAATTTATTTTGTTTGATACGCCGACAGAATGTTTCAATGCTGGGAATGGGCTGTGAAAAAACGTTGCTTTTGAGTGTCCTTACAAATAAAGACGATTGGAATTAGGTCTGAAAAACACGGAGGCTAGCCAATAGTAGGCCACTAGTAAGTAACTTCAGTTTACTTCACTTCAAATAACCAAATGAGATATGAGACAAAATAGGTTTACAGTTTTTTCTCTATTTTTCCAATGATGAAGTGAGGCCCACATGTTACGAAACACTCTATACAGGGTGAAAGCAATATAAACTGCCAAAATTATATACAGAGTGGGTATCGGACAACTCAACAAGATTTCTAGGAAAATGTAATTATTTCTTATAATTTGTTTTTTTAATTTGTGCCATAACATTGTTTTTAAGTTTAGTAGTAGTCTTCAGCATATATCTGCAGTGCTCGGGAAAAGTGACATAAGTCAGTTTCCACAAACCTTTTTTGATAATTTATTGACAACTTACACTGGTTTATGTCGATTTGATTTTTTTTTCTGTATGCATTCTGTATGAAATACTTATGTCTCTTTTTCCAAGCGAGCAGATATTCCGTAAGTTGTCAATAAATTATCAAAAACGTTTTGTGGAAACTGACTTGTGTCACTTTTCCCAAGCACTGCAGATATACCGGGCAAAGTAAATAATGACTCTCTATTCTTATTAAAAAAATAATATTTTGGAAAACCTTTACGGTTATAGAAGGAACATATTTGACTTTTCTCTTCAGTTATTTTTTCTCACCACTAGTATTTTTGGCAGTTTATATCCAAGAGCTCCTCTAGATACAATGGAACATTCGTAATTTCGATATTTTTGAGATGCATTTCACAAATAAATGCAATGCAGTTTATAAATTGTGTCATACTCCTCTAGGCCTATGTAATTTTTTATATTATAAGTTTGTTTTTAGCGTATACGCCAATGCAGATGTCCATGGTTGTTGACGCAGCATATAGCCTAGTCATTGGCGAAGTTAATTAGACAGTTCACTCTGCCTAGAATAATGGATTTCTCTGTGTAAACGTTATTACAAATACGAACCAGCTCCTCGTCGGCGTGTGGAATTTATTCTGCCATTTCCTGAGTAACTACACCCTCCTTCCGGAACTGCAATTCAGAATATCGCCGGGAAATTAGAATCTACTTGTTCAGTACATTAAAAAAAACTCGAGTAAAAACGTACAGTTTTAACAGGGTATGAACTAGACAAGATTGGCTGAAATCTTAAACGTCTTATTCCAAGAAAATAAAGTTTACTAAACGAATATTCACATATACTGGAAGAACAAAAGACAAACAATAGAAGTGAAATCAAAAACATTACAATGGCAGAATTGCTCGTGCTAATCAGAATGTTTTCCCGATACAACGCCTTTCTAGACGAGAGAGGATTTTCCAGCACCTTCTATAACTGAACGCTCCGTTGAGCAGCGAGAGCGGCTCTTGCTCACGGAGTACTGCTGCGCTGCATTGCAGAACAGCTATAGAAACATCTGTCGCGCGGATCGTTCGACTACTAGTTTGATTTGTAATCGTGAGTTCTTCAATATGATAATGATTATCAGACTTCGAGACTTCGGACCCGATAGAGCAGTTCAGTGGGAAATCCGCATAACGGCGTACTGGTAGCTACAGTGGTGGGGTACTGTAGAATGAATATCAACAAATACGCGAAGAAAAACGCTCTGGATTTGAAGGTTCTGACGAATAATTTTGTTTTCATACAAACCTATTTTCAAACTGTGTCTGAAACTACAGGGACATCACTTTATTTTTACCAACATTTTTAACATTAACTTGGCTATACTCGGAAACACTGTTACCCCCCCCCTTCCATTACAGGAGTTTGGAGTTACTAGTGCAATATGTAAACAAATCATTTTACTCGCTGTAGGAGGAGAGAAAAGTAGTGTATCCATTTATGTTACTGGGAAATAAAGTATTGCGATTTTCAGTTTGATCATTACTTTTATAGTATTTTATCAAAAACAGTAGAATAGTAATATTTTTTTCTTCACAAACTCAACTCTTCAGGCGGTTATATTCATTATGCAATGTCTACTTCATTCAGCGTATTACTAACCTAATTTATTCCTGAGAATTTTGTGAGCACTTCCGTAAGAAACCCCAATTTCTACAGCTAACTTCTTGACCGACTTATTAGGACCTCGCTGCATCCTTTCTCTAGCATCTTCTACAACATCTTCTGTCACCTTTGTTGGCCATATTACAATTTTCTCCCTTTTGTACACTCTGTTGCTCTAAATTTATCTACCAGATTAATGACATTTCTACGAAAATATTCCATAATGATATAATCAGGAAATTGTGAAAAAAAACTGTTGTTCACTTTCGGTTATATTGTAATTCCAGTTTCCATCATCGTCCTTCATACCTACAAACAGTAAAACAAAACTCTTGTTTAAATAATGCTGTTAAGTACCGTACTTTGGGTAACTCTAATCTTCACTTGTGCTCAGTCCACACAGATAAATTCAGTTATGCTATACACCATACCTGTGTGAAAATAAACTTCAATAATATAAGCATTTTACTTCTATAGAAAATGCAACACATTTCTGAAACACACTGTACTCTGTACTGTTTACTTCACTGCTAGCAACAGCGAACGTAAGTTTGTGTGGCTGACGTTAGCAAGGACATTTATGAAAGGGGTGAGAGTCAAGTACATTTAGAAACGCAGGTACAATAAAAATTGAAGTAAAAATGAAATGATGTCCCTGTATTACACGGTTAGAAAAGTCAGAGCAAGAGATGCCGGAAGCCCTCAAATTAGTTGAGGAAATGACACAGAGAATTAATGAGACACCAAGTACACCGGGTACTGAACGTGTAAAACAGAAGTGGAAATCAATTTTATGTAGAAATAACGGATATGGAACATTGTGTAACATAAACAGCAAATTAGTGGACATAGAGTCACCCGAGAATGAAGGACTGTCTCTTAGAGAATGCAATGATGTTAGGTTTTTTATTTTTGCTTCTATCTTACGTAGAGCGTAGTTTTTCACAGTACAAACTGTGTTTGGGATATAACCGAAAAAGATTTACGTTTGAGACACTGAAAATGTATCTTGCAGTACATTGCAATTCGGTACTGTAACTGCACTTCCTAAAGACGACCAATAGGATAAATGAAGAAATTAAAGTTGATACATGTTTATTTCCATCATTAACACTGTGTATAATTAAACACAAATGCTTATAAAAGACAGGAGAATAAATGCTTTTCGCATTCTCTTGACATTGTCATTGTGTAATGTATATTTACTTTCAGAATGTACATATGTGTTTGTTTCCTCATACTACCGTACTCTACTCTAAATAGCAACGTTGTTACCTCAACACATCTCTACCTTTCACTACCTGCAGCGATCAACAACCTATAGTACATGCACAGTAAACTTATTTTATCGGGTCCAAAGTCTTTGAGTGGACCATAGTGAAAAATTGTTGTGTGCTTGGACTGATTTCGGAATGTCGCCTCATATGCAGAGAGCGTTATGCATGTCGTTCATTAGTTACTTCTCTTGTTACAAACCCATGCTCTCCATTTGTAAAGCGAAACATTAAAAACAACAAAATTATAGTTTCATTTCTCGAAACTGGGTGACGGACGTATTGTACGCGCCGCTGTATCACAGATGTAGGCAGATTTATTTTTGTAATTGAACAGAACGTTCAATTAATGTACAGTAGTGGCAAAAAAAAAACGAACCGACTCTTGTAGTTGATTTTAGAGCCTTGTTCACTTCAAAGCACGATAGACTGGTAACTAAGACTTTCGTGGTTCGAATCCTGCCTAGGAAGGAAACTTTATTTTGTTCATTATTCAAATTTATTCCCAATACTTTTCGATTGCTAGTAAAATTCATGTTCTGGGAATAATAAGTTAATTAAGTAGTAAAATATCGCTGCAATCGAAAAGTATTGGGAATAAATTTAAATAAGGAACAATAAACGTTTCCTTCCCAGGCAGGATTCGAACCACGAAAGTCTTAGTTACCAGTCTATCGTGCTCTGGAGTGAACAAGGCTCTGAAATCAGCTACAAGGGTCGGTCCGGTTTTTTTTGCCACTACTGTACATATGTAAGTTAGGAACTAGTGCTCTGTCTGGATCGATGGTCTATGTGATTTATGAGTTGTTGTTCTTGTTGTTTAGTCTACTGTACGCAGAGAGGTTCGAACCTCATAAGTGACACAAGTAAGGAATTACTCATGAGGCAAGAAAGACAGGAGATAACGGGGTAAGGTAGCCAGTTCCTTGGCATATATCGCTAGTTAGTAACATGTTACACTAATCAGATTTCAGAAGATTTATTATCATTGCTATTATAGATTATACCTGCTCCATCGTTTAGGGATAATTACATTATGCAACGAGCCTATAATGATAGTAATTAAGACGCGAGTATGTTTATTTATGAAACGAGCGCTTGCGCTCGTTTCATAATTTTCATACGAGCGTCTTAATTGCCATTATAGGCAAGTTTCATATTATTTTTTATGCTCGACCATATTTCTAACTTGAAATTATTCAGAAGTATTCATTTTATTCGCATCTGACTGAAGAGCGGAAGTGACCTTGTGCATAGCTCGTAAATTGTGAGATATGCGCAGACGCGAAAGTATTGATTTTTTCCGAGGAACAATAATGTCATTGACCTTGATATAATCTAGAGAAATACATGAAGTAATTTTATATTATCAGGAAATTTATTTAGAATTGAAAACCGAGATGACAAATTGAATTTATTTGAATATTATTTACAATTAATGCTAATTATTATAGTAACAGAACATAACCTTCTACGACAGTACTGGATTTCCAGCCTCCGTGACGTTTCCCTCGTTATCTTTCGATTGCATATCCGAGAATAATCGAAAACCTGAACTTTAATGAATAAGTGTACTTTAATGACCTGTATTAAAGGACTGCTATCAGGTGTATAATTACTACATTTCGGCATGATCGAGCATAAAATATGTATTACTTACTTACAAATGGCTTTTAAAGAACCTGCAGGTTCATTGCCACCCTCACATAAGCCCGTCGTCAGTCGCTGTCCTGAGAAAGAATAATCCAGTCTCTACCATCATATGCCATTCATTTTTATATTATCCACCCATTTACGTCTCGACCTCCCAAAAGGTCTTTTTCCCTCCGGTCTTCCAACTAATACTCTATATGCATTTCTGGATCCGCCCATACGTGCTACATGCCCTGCCCATCTCAAACGTCTGGATTTAATGTTCCTAATTATGTCAGGTGAAGAATACAATGCGTGCAGTTCTGTGTTGTGTAACTTTCTCCATTCTCCTGTAACTTCATCCCGCTTAGCCCCAAATAATTTTCTAAGTACCTTATTCTTAAATAGCCTTAACCTCTATCCTCTCTCAAAGTGAGAGTCCAACTTTAATAATTAATATAATTATAGTACGTAACAAAGAAGTGTTTGAAGTTAAATAAGTTAAAAACGCTAGCTTAATTTAGGGCCTATATAGGTTCGTATAAATAGTTGTTGTGATTCATATTTTTAATCTCATTTTCCACAAATACCCGTGTCTATAACTGCAACTCCCTTCCTACTATTGCCCTATTACTACTACTACTACTGTTTGTACCTATAACCAATAGTGCAGTCTATTTTCTTTAATGTTAAATCGTCTATGTATCGCCGGAGAGATTATAGGAAAACTTATTTAGGTTTTAAGTAATTGATAATAGTTGCAATTTGTTTCTTGTCAAGATGTTGAGGAAAATGAGTCCCACGTTAAGTTTGTGGCACTTTGTACTTTGATGTGAAAGCTTATTAAGCAGTCTTACAAAGGATTTTCTATCACCATAGCTCTATGCCAACTTACATTACTTAAACTAAAGACAAATTAATAATGTATTCCGACTTAGGAAGCAAGAAGTTATGCGGAATAACATCGGAAAGTTTGGTACAACCGAAATAGATTGAGTCAGTTTGTTACCATGTTTGGATAATACATGCTATTGTATTCAAATTTGAAACCAAGTTTGTTACTATACTTTTGGATTTAGTTAGACTATCTATCCACAAATGACTTTACTTTATTCTCAACATAAAACTGCAGTGAGTAAGAGTATAATTCGATTATTATCGTTTAGCAAATATTTTAAAAATGAAAGTAACCCAACCTTTTTTCATAATCCGAAAAAATTAAAATTTAATGACTAATATAATCAATAAGAACATTTCTTCTGAATTGCTTATCGTTAGAGAACAGCGGATTTATTCTATAAATTGAGCATGAACCTGTTTCCTTAACTTAGTTTAATTCTCTGTAATTTTATACATGCCAGTCCTGTTACATGAAACACGAGGAAGACCTGTACAGTGTAACGAAATTGAGGCGTAGCCTATAGAGAGAGAAATAAAGATGTAAATTGAATTACAGACAATAAAATGAAATCTGTGCTAGCAGCAACCGGATATGATCTCTAGGATCATAAAATAAAAATAAAGATGTAATGCAGGAACTTCACTCACAAGCGGTTATATATAATACATAAATAATTACCGGCTGTAATGGAAAATCATGCACTACGTATGCTTCCGAATACGATCCTAAAAGCCTTGCTTATTTACCGTCCACGGTGCCGCTCTTTTTGAAAGATTTTCGAGTATTGTGAGAAAGGATCAAACAGAATTCAGACCTACGTCATGCATATCATCACTGGACACGCTTCCGGTATAGAAAATGAAGGTGACATCAAAAAGAGGAGTAGGTTATCTCAAGAAGAAATTCGCAGACAAATCTGTTAGATGCAAAACATGCGAAGAAGAATATTCTACCGCTGAACAAACGACAGTTAAAATATAATCATAATAATAATAATAATAATAATAATAATAATAATAATAATAATAATAATAATAATATATAACCCACACCTGTGGAGTAACGGTCAGCGCGTCTGGCCGCGAAACCAGGTGGCCCAGGTTCGAATCCCGGTCGGGGCAAGTTATCTGGTTGAGGTTTTTACCGGAGTTTTCCCTCAACCTAAACGAGCAAATGCTGGGTAACTTTCGGTGCTGGACCCCGGACTCATTTTACCGGCATTATCACCTCCATTTCATTCAGACGCTAAATAACCTAGATGTTGATATAGCGTCGTAAAATAACACAATAATATAAAAATAAATAATATACAGAATCAATCGTGGGTAATGTCATTTTTTCAAGGTTTTATTCTTTGAGTTATTTAAAACAAAAATTTTAATATAATTTTGCTCGTTTCTGCTTCCTTACTGAGATAAAAATTGGTTTGTATGAAACATTTCATAGCGTGTTTTACGAAAGTCGTTGATTTAATTCCCAATATGCTCAGTCAATTTAAGAGAGCAGTGTATTATGACAATAAATTACTGAAATAATTTTAATTTTGTCCTATAAATCTGCAGAAATTTGAACCGAACAAATGTTACGGTACATTTTAAAATTCCTTTTCAGAACGATAATTTACATTTGTTCAGATCAAATTTCTGCACAATTAAAGACCAAAACTGAAATTCTTTCAATTAGTATTATTTTTTATTATTATACACTGCTCTCTTTAATTGGCTGAGCATATTGGGAATTAGATCATTAGCTTTCCCAAAACTTACTATGAAATATTTCATATAAAATAATTTTCATCTCGAAAAGGAAGCAAAAACGAGCGAAATTGTATTAATTTTTTTGTTTGAAATATCTCAAAGAATGACCCCTGAAATTAATGATATTACTTAAGGTTCACTCTTTATATATAGTTCAGATCAGAATTTTTGGAGAAGGGGAGTAAATAAGATGGATTTATTAATAATGACTTCATCTGTTGGCACCTCTGCAGTTGTAGGTTTCCTGTGTCGGTATTTTGCCGGTCTGAAATAAATTATTCAAGTTTCTAATTTTGTAATATTTCGTTAGGACATTTGACAAAAGTTCTGGGTTCTCCAAGTGTTGAGCTGAATTGATTTCTAGGAAATATAGTATGGCTAGTTATTCTGCAATGTCGAACTCTTGGCTTCTTACGTTCGAAATTAAACGGTTTTCTAGTTTGGATGATGAGTTAATTTTTCTAACTAATCACTTACCTACTTGGGTATTTATTATTAGATTATATTATTGTACTTATTTTATTGTCATTCATACCCTTATTGAACCACTTTTATGCTATACTTTATCATAGCAACTCTTCAGCAAAGACAAACATACAGGGACATCATTTTATTTTTACTAAAATTTTTAATATTAACCTGGCTATATCTTTGGATTAATGGTTGAGAACCGAAAACACCGTTTGCTACCTCGTTCCACGACTGGAGTTCGATGATACTTGCATGAAATGCAAACAAATCACTCTAATAGGTATAGGAGGGAATATAAGTAGTTCATCCATTTACGTAAACTACGAAATATCGCAATTTTGAGTTTGATAATTTTCATTAGGTTTCTGGTTAATCAAAATACAGTACAGTATTAACAATGAGTGTTTTTACTCATGAATTGAGTTATCCATGTGGACGTATTCATTATGCAATGTATATTATACTGTCTACAGCACATTAGCGTACAATATAGAGAATGAAGTTAAATTGAAAAATAATCATAATATGGATATTTAAACACTTTTTGGAAAATGGTGGCCGTTCATTTCGATACAGGCTTCAGTTCTTTTGTGCATATTATCGCACTATAGACTATTGTACCTAATTCCAATTACCAGTTTCGTCCTTCGTACTAGTAACTCATGTTGAAATAATTCTGTACCTACTCTGTAAAAGAGTACCTTACGTACTGTAAATTGAATCTTCAATTCTGCCTGATCCGAAAAGATAAAATTACTCAGACATGCTACCTACTGTCCGTCCAAGTGGTTATGTCGCAGGGTCGTAGAAAGGAAGGAAATCACGTGACAGTTAATTACTTAACGAAGCCCTTTTATTTAAGTTATTTTAAACAGTTGTATAATATTACGTAGACGTCCAATTCCTAACAGAAATTAATGTTTTCAGAAAATAGCTAAGACAGCCCAGCCACTAGCCTTTATAGAGGGGCGAGCAGAAGCAGGTGGGGGAAATTGGGATGCGAGTAGGCAAACTGGCGACAAAATCTGTGAGAAAATATGATTCAATATTAAAAGCTCTTTCGTCATTGGAGAACGCGAACATATTTCTGGAATGTACTATACTCACTAACTCAGTCCTGTTTACTATGTGCGGCGTTGATTCTGTGTAGAGGACAGTTGGAACTTCGTTATTAGAAGGGGTGGGAGTGAAGTAAATTCAAAAACTCAGTTATAATAAAAATTCAAGTAAAAATAAAATGATGTCCCTGAATCTGTTAGCTGCTTGTGCCGCTTTAGCTTGAACTCTTAAAGTAAATAAGCTCGTATTATATTCTCAGATAGAACCGTCTTTCTTTTATTGCCACTAAACGTGCAGTTTCTGTTATTTTTAGAGGAACAAGGGAAGAGTATGTAGAATTGTTGTTCAATGTCATCTTACAATAATTTATGAAATGACTGTATTTAACTTCTGCCTGTAGTAGTATTGTAATAATCTTTGTTGGAATGTAAATAGATGCAATGAGTTTGGAGACGTGTTTCAGTATTTTATTGAATGGAACTTCGGTATGGTGGCAGAATTATTCGATCGAGTTACATCGATTCCGCTAGGAAATGCGCCTTTTATCTCCGGAAATGTCACAACTGCTTCTGTTCCATTTGTACGCAACAATAAGTATAAAATTTCTATTTCGACATAGTCCTAAATGTTTCTACATGGCTCGATTCCAAAGCGCAGTTCACAGTTTTTCACTACGAATAGTCTGCAATATATAGTTGGCCTGCACGACTTTTACAATACTACAGGGACATCATTTTATTTTTACTTCAATTTTTATTGAACCTGAGTTTTTTAATGTACTTCACTCCCTCCCCTTCTACTAATTAAGTTCAACCGTCCTCCACACAGATCCAAGACCGCATATACAGTCATAGTAGTCTTATGGTCATAATAAACGGTACGTTGCAAAAATATGTTCGCGTTTTCCACTGACGAAAGAGCTTTCAATATTGGATCACTTTCGCACAGGTACTGTCGTCCATTTGCCTACGTCGCATCCCGGTTTCCCCCACCAGCTTTTATTCGCCAGCTAGTGGCTGGGCTGTCTTAGCTATTTTCTGAGAACATTAATTTCTGTTAGGAATTGGACGTCTACGTAATATTATACAACTTTTTAAAATAACTTAAATAAAAGGACCTCGTTAAGTAGTTAAGTGTCACGTGATTTCCTCCCTTTCTACGACCCTACGATATAACTACTTGGACGGACAGTAGATAGCATGTGTGAGTAATTTTATCTTTTCGGATCGGGCAGAAGTGAACATTGAATTTACAGTACGTAAGGTATTCTTTTATAGATTAGGTATAGAATTATTTCAACATGAGTTACTAGTACGAAGGACGAAATTGGTAATTGGGATTAGGTACAATAGTCTATAGTGCGATAATATGCACAAAAGAACTGAAGCCTGTATTGAAATGAACGGCCACCATTTTAAAAAAATTTGTTTAAATACCCTTATTATGATTATTTCTCAATTTAACTTCATTCTCTATATTGTACGCTAATGTGCTGTAGACAGTATAATATACACTGCATGATGAATACGTCCACATGGACAGCTCAGTTCGTGAGTAAAAACACTTATTGTTAATACTGTGCTGTACTTTGATTAAACAAAAACCTAATGAAAATGATCAAAGTCAAAAGCGTGATATTTCCTAGTTTACGTAAATGGATGAACTACTTTTCTTCCCTCATATACCTAGTAAAGTGATTTGTTTGTATATTACGCCAGTATCGTCGAACTCTATTCGTGGAAGGGGATAGCAAACCGTTGATCCAAAGGTGTAGCCAGGTTAATAATAGATTGTTAGTAAAAATAAAATGATATCCCTGTACATGCAAATACAGTAGTTTAAACGCGATGTCCAGGAAACTCTTTCATGGTTAAGTCTAGGATTACAGAAGGCAGTGTCCGATCGAAGGTTTCCTAGGAAACCGAAAGACAGGAAGAAATATATAAAAGAATAACACATAAACACAAAGTCAATGCTGTAGAGCGGAAATCGTGAGGTAATTACGGGTGACTCGCGTATTATGTATGAAAGTTGGTAGGCCTGTAATTTAACTGGTGACAACAAACCTACAGCAGCGACTTGTTTCCGATACGACTCATCAGTTCGCTGTAGAGTAACAATGTTTCCAATAAAAGAAGACTTCCGCTTGTTTTTCAACAGAAAGTTCTTGATAGGTTAACTTCGAATCCTAGAGAAAAGTGTCAACACAAAAGCTCTTCCGAATAGAACATTCCGCCGGTACCCAGGTCGGTTGCAGACGATTTCTAGTCCCGAATTTGAACCTACCACCATATTTCGAACGTCACAACAGCTAAATTTTAATGAAAGCTCGTCGCCATAACATGAAAAGCTGTGTGATAGAAACAGATACCGTAATTTCCCATAACTATGGTCCAAAACGCATTATGTACTACTTAGTCCCCCAAGAGTTCGGTGTTTGCCATTTAAGGCGCCACTGTGATGGAATTATGTTCCCCATAGATGCTTCCATCCACCATTACACGTGGCAATGATATGACATCCAGAATCTGATCGAAGGGTTGAATCGGCGAATGGTAACAGTCATACAGTCACGGGGAGGCAATATCCGCTATTACCAAATCTGGCCACAAAATCATTTGAACATTTGGAAGAAAATTGATATAATTTGTGAGTTTTTACACCTTTTAATAATATCCATTGTTTCGCGTTGAAAATAATAGCGCAAATGGTAATGGAAAAAGTTTTTTTTTTCTGGGAAGCAATGTTTTCTCCATTTCATAATGGGTTTTCTGATTCTCACCTCATAAAAAATTAAGAAACTTTAGGTCGCCCGGTTTTTTTGCCGGTGAGTGTAGCAGTTCATTATTGCAAGAAAATGACTTTCAGATTTCACTTGTTTATTGAGTGTTTATGTAATGTGTACTAATAAAAAGAATCCATGTACTTTTCATTTATTTTTAATACTAGCCGTACCCGTGCGCTCCGCTGCGCCCATTAGAATTAAATATAAAGTACCTAATTACATAATTAAAATAGGACATTTGATCCAGGAACATTCGTGTTTGATAGAAGGTTAAATCGTTTAATATGTTACTTAATTTAAATTGCATCCAAATAATTAAAATGCGATCATTTTGCTCCAGAGACACTCATTTGGTGCAATGACAATTCCTTTAACATGTTTCTTAATTTTTATTACATGCAACCATAGTTTAATGAAGATTGATATCATTTAGATTTAATGTGTATATTTTATTTTACTTGTTATAGGTTTCCATTGAATTATGGTAATAACTTAATTTTAACCCTTGTTTTCTACATATTCAGTAAATGGCGCTTGGCCTACTATGGTTCTGAACCCTTCAAATAACTTAAATTATATAATATGATATTACATATTATATTATATTATATTATATTATATTATATTATATTATATTATATTATATTATATTATATTATATTATATTGTATTGTATTATATTGTATTATATTATATTATATTATATTATATTATATCAGAAGTTACTGTAATAACATTATTGCATTATGTCCATCTAGAGAAACTACACTTTCCAATGGTGAAATAATAATTAATTATACAAATCGGTTAATTTAGCTTCCGATATTACTTCATACAAACACAGAAACATTCTCTGTAGGATATCTTTCATAGCTTTCGATTGTTGCTGTCCAAGGCCCCTTATAGACGAAGTCATTTGTTTTTTAATTCATTACACTGCTTTAGATGGCAGTTATTTTAATTTTAAAACTCATTTACCTCATTAAATATCAGTCCTATCAAAATTGTTCAAGGAATAAAACGTATCGCAAATTATTTTTAAAGAAACTTTTGTTATGTAATATTGTTCACAAAAATCAATAATAAGCGAGATATTTCGATTTATTTAATTCAGGCCCCCTTATAACCTCCCTTTTAAAAAATGTATTTTGAATGCCATATAGCCTAAAATCTAAGTTACAACAAACTTAATTCATATTCCAATTTTAATCGAAATCCGTTCAGCCATTATCGCGTGAAAAGGTGACAAACAAACATACAGACAGACAGACATACAAACAAAAATTTCAAAAAAGCGATTTTCGGTTTCAGGATGGTTAATTATATATGTTAGGACCTATTTTTTTTTGGAGAATCGAAAATTACCAGAAAAATTTTGGCTACAGATTTATTATTAGTATAGATTTCTGTGCTAGATTATGTTTCTACCCTTAAATTAGAAACTCAATGTATGGATTTACGAATAATTACAGCTCCAGCTATAGTCCATTCATGCTTTCAAGCATGAATATATGAGTGGACCATAGTTGGGCAACTCAGAATACAACTTTGTACCAATGCTTATTATTTTTTTAACATTTGTAATTAAATAATTTCAGTGTCAATATTTATTTCATATAAACTTACAAGATCTGGATGAATAGTACTGAATATACAAAGAAAAATGTGGACTATAGTTAGGGTAAACTACGGTACTTTATTCTAGAATTCGAAATCTCTGGAAATTCTCAGATCGTCTGTCGTATGTTTTCAGTACAATAGCATTCATCCCAGCCCGCAAAGCTGTCTAATGGTTCAGTAATGTACAGACAGCTCTGAACTAAGTGTATGAATATACACACGTATGCTGGTACGAACACAGGCCATTTATGTAACAGTGCAATGCAATCTACACACATTGACGATTAGCCTAATGAGTAGGCATAAGTAATAAGACCGCTAAGACTAGCTCGGAGAGTGCGTGCGTGCGTCAGCATTCCAGTTTAGAACTACGCAGCCTTTACTTCTTATGCTTAAGTGTGTTGTTTCTCCACATTTTTAATCAAACTTTTGCGTTAAGCAGAACTAGAATCAAAGTTTTACAATTCATGTTTAATATTCCGATACGTTTTATTGATAAACATATAGAATTTTTGCTCGTGTTACACGTCCACACCTGTGGAGTAACGGTCAGCGCGTCTGGCTGCGAAACCGGGTGGCCCGGGTTCGATTCCCGGTCGGGGCAAGTTACCTGGTTGAGGTTTTTTCCGGGGTTTTCCCTCAACCCAATACAAGCAAATGCTGGGTAACTTTCGGTGCTGGACCCCGGACTCATTTCACCGGCATTATCACCTTCATATCATTCAGACGCTAAATAAACTAGATGATGATACAGCGTCGTAAAATAACCCAGTAATAATAATGATGTTCGTGTTACGTCTAAAACTTATATTTGAGTTGCTCATTTCCAAAACTCACCAACTTACAAAGCATAATTTTTTCAGGAGGAGCAAAAAACTGTTGTGCTTAGAATGTTGACTTTTTAGTTTCAGTTTTTGTGTTAATACTTCCAGAGAAGCATAACATTGAGTTTCCACAACCCTTGTAGATCAATATTTAATACAAACTGAGAAAAATGAATATAAAATATGGAGTTGGGTTGTTTTGGAACAGGAATGAGGATTTGGTGAGCTTTGGAAAAGGTTATTGGGGATTTAGATAATTTTGTTGCAAAATTATTTTGAAAAGTTGCGTTTCAGAATCAAACTTTGCAGACATATTTACTGAAAACATGTATGGAAAAATAGTTATAAATAATGTAGACAATAAGTATTAAATAATACAAAGGTGTTGTTTATATTTTTATGAACTTGTACTTTACAGAACTTATGATATAACATAATCACCTTCAACAATCAAATCATCATCTTCCATAGGTTCCGCTTCATCATTTTCCATGTCAAGGTCATTATCATCAGCATCATCAGAAGGGGCACCAACATCCCGAGCATTCATGTGGAAGAGATTTAATTCTTTAAGTTCAACTCTGTTATTGTAAGTTTTCCTAAGATGTGTTATTGAGAAGTGGCTGGGAAGATATTGCCGTTTTGATTTTCCTCGGCAGTAATGTGAATCAACGGTCTTTATGGACTCGATGAAATTTTTGACATGCATCATTTTATCCTCCATTGTGTTTGACCGATGGTCTCCTCCTCTTAATTCTTTAGGAGGTTCTCCGGTGCATAAAAACTACCGGATGGAAAGTGTATTTCAAAGCAGAAATGTGTACTGGAAGGAAGTTAGTTAGTTTTGTGGTCATTATGTTCTTATTGGCAGGCAATTGTAATGGAGTTGGAAGGAACGACAACTGAGTATCCAGCGAATTAGTTAGTTTTGGAACAGTAGAGACTGTGGATTTGGATAGTTTCGTTACAGTGACCATTTTTCTATGCATGATTTGACAGGAAATTAATGAGTTTTAGTATAAAAAACTTACATATTCTTTTAAGGGAGAAAGTGAGGGTCAAGATAGAATTGATATCTTATTTTTGACAATTTTGGAGTTAGTGAGTTTTGAAATTGGGCAACTCATTTGTTAAATTATATTATATTGAAATGAAAGTATTTATTAATATTTGTATTCAGTAATGAACGTCTTCTCCTTTTTGGCATCGTATTTTAAGAAGCAATATCTACTGCATGATAATAGCGAGTGTGTGTGACTAGATATTCATAATATTTCACAATGTTAATGTTCACTTACATTTATTCTAATTATATAGTCACTTAATAAGTTTATGATGGGTTCCGTCTTGAATCGCTTCGCTCCGCTAAGAAGCAAGATGCGTATAGAATGTAGGCCAAGAGCATTACAGCAAAAGGATGCAATAATGGATATTTTCCCGAATAAGGACCCATTAAAACTTTCCGCGTTCAAAACGTGCTATAGTGAAATAAACAGAAAACTGATGACGCTGGTATCGGGGCTGAAAGTTCAATAGCAGAAGTTCAGGGAGAGGTAAATAAGTGTACAGTGTTGACTGTATGGGGTTTCGAATAAAGCGGATAAATGGCAACATCGCACCACTTCTGACAAATTAACCACTCTATTCTATTCATAGGCCTACATCACACCTAAAACTGTTCGCAAGTCCAAAAGAGTAAGAACGGAGCGGACCAATAAGCCCAATCTTTTAAAATTGATTGTTGACGACTTCACGTAACTTACAAATGACTTTTAGTGGACTCGGAGGTTCATTGCCGCCCTCACATAAGCCCGCCATTGGTCCCTATCCTGAGCAAGATTAATCCAGTCCCTAGCATCTTATCCCACTTCCCTCAAATTAATTTAAATATTATCCTCTCATCTACGTCTCGGCCTTCCCAGAAGTCTTTTTCCCTCTTGCCTCCCAACTAACACTCTGTATGCATTTCTGGATTCACCCTTACGTGCTGCATGCCCTGCCCATCTCAAAGGACACAATGCGTGCAGTATTACCGATTGTTCTTTATGGTTGTGAAACTTGGACTCTCACTTTGAGAGAGGAACATAGGTTAAGGGTGTTTGAGAATAAGGTGTTTAGGAAAATATTTGGGGCTAAGAGGGATGAAGTTACAGGAGAATGGAGAAAGTTACACAACACAGAACTGCACGCATTGTAGACTATTCTTCACCTGACATAATCAGGAACATTAAATCCAGACGTTTAAGATGGGCAGGGCATGTAGCATGTATGGGAGAATCCAGAAATCCATACAGGGTGGTTCGAAAATAGAGGTCATGATTTCAGGTATGATTCCTTATATGTAGACTGTACGAAAAGTTCAATACAACATGTGTTCGGAAATGCTTGGTTTCCGAGTTATGGCCTTCAAAACAGTGATATTCACAGGAACGTTTTTCTTCCCGCAGGTAGTTGTCTTTACAACAGATGTTAAAAAATGTCCACTTCCTGCTTGAATACAGGCCTCACATCGATGTCTCATGGCCCTGCGAACACTATCCCAAATTCCAGGAGTATTGCGTATTTCCTCACAACCTGCCACAATTCGATTCCGAAGCCATTCCATGTCAGGCACCGGAGACGAATACACCAATGATTTTAAATGGCCCCATAAGTAGAAATCGATATCGTTGAAATCAGGTGAGCGTGGAGGCCAAGCAATTGGGCCACTTCTACCTATCCATCGATCAGGATACCTCTCCGGTACAAACGACGAGCCAGCGCAATTGTCCGCCTTACCGTACATGAAGTGCACTTCTGTCAGCTCCTGATTTGAGTACATGTCCCACAGTATAACGTCAAACACAACACTCAAAGTACCCTTCATCTCGGAATTAACTGTCAGAGTGTCCTCTGTTAATATCTTCTGTCACGGCATCTACCTGCGGGAAGAAAAACGTTCCGGTGAATATTACTGTTTTGAGGGCCGTAACTCGGAAAGCAAGGATTTTCGGACACATGTTGTAATGAACTTTTTGTATTGTCTACATGTGAGGAATACATACCTGAAATTATGCCCTCTATTTTTGAAACACCCTGTATAGTGTGTTAGTTGGGAAACCGGAGGGAAAAAAACCTTTGGGGAGGCCGAGACGTAGATGGGAGGATAATATTGAAATGGATTTGAGGGAGGTGGGATACGATGATGGAGACTGGATTAATCTTGCTCAGGATAGGGACCAAAAACGGGCTTATGTGAGGACGGCAATGAACCTCCGGGTTCCTTAAAAACTAGTAAGTAAGTATTTTAACCCAAATGCATCCGTGGTATATTGTATACACTTCAGGCAATTAAGTTAAACAGAGATGCCATTAGCAATTGGAATTTTGCATCCTGTAGTGCGGAGTCTTAATGAAAGTGATGTTGGAACACAAAGTAAGCAAACAGAGCTTCTCAATTGTGTAATAGAGAATTCCAGCTGTGAGGTATGCAAATGAACAGGAATCCAGGGCAGTTGTTCAACATTAACAGGTCTATAATGAAGACTCTACTTGCAGGCTCCCGATCTGTTCCAAGTATTCCTCACCAGAGGTTCAATTAAGACGCTCAGTAAATATTTGTACGTTGAGCCTTAATTAATTAATTAATAGCTCGATTTTCTATGTTCCTCAAGTAAATATTGGTTCGGCAAGCAGTCTAACTCATGTTTGTATTGACAGTGTGTTGAAATTTTCTTCACGCAAACATATTGTTAGACTACTAGTTAGAGTAAATCCCTAAATGCTCTTGTTTCGCTTTTTTCCGTAACCGTAAATAATGTCAAAATAATTGTATAATCTTTTCGCTGTAAGAAAAATTCCTAATGTAAACAATAGCACGTGACTGAAGTGAGGCTTCATTGGCCGCTGTTTGGCGCCATAGATTCTCAGTACGTGTTCCCGTCTACTGTTGTACATTCTGTTTCATGTTGAACATTTCCCGTTACTCGTCAAGTAGGCCTAACCTCACTACTATGCATTCGTTTGCTTAGGAAACATTTACTTTATAATTACTGTAATTAAATTATTTTTAAGTCTTATGTCTTCACAATGGACAGTTGAGGATGCAAAAGCCATACTTCAGTACCACGTGCTTACGTGAACAACTACGAGCTCAAGTGACGCCAGCTTGTTACAATAACAGACTACCTCGGTATTACTGTTGGTATTCATCCGCGTTCATAGTACATAACAAAATATAAAACTAGGTTTTCTTTTACATAGCGTTTTACATATGAGTGAAGTTAAATGTTTCATCGTATTGAACAACTAGAATTCAATTTTTTATTTTCAAATATTGCAAGATTGTGGTTTCCAAATACGAACTATATTTTCCTGCGTCGTGTGAGTGTTTCGAATGGGAGCCAATCACGGGTATGACAGCCATGTGCTTATGTTTGCATTAGGAGTTTTCTTACAGTGAAAACAGTATAGTTAAGGCGCCTACGACGTACGAAACGGCTAACATACGTCAACGATGAAGTGAGAAAAATTATGAATGAAAAACATAAAAAACAGAAAAACGATAGGCACTAAATAAGTACAGACGTAATTCTGCAATGCTTGGGAAAAGTGGCATAAGTCAGTTTCCACAAACATTTGTTATTAATATTTATTGACAACTTACGGAACATCTGCTCGCTTGGAAAAAGAGACATAAGTATTTCTCTCATTATAATACTTCATATAGAAGAAAATCAAATCGACATAAACCAGTGTGATGACAGTTTTTTCCTTCTGCTGTAAAATTAACATTTTTCACTTGTGCCATTTTTCCCGAGCACTACAGAATTAATAAACAAAAAAGTACAAAAAACAAAATAAACAGAAACAAAATATACGAACTAATGAGCAAATCTTTGGACTCTCACTTTGAGAGAGGAACATACATAGGTTAAGGGTGTTTGAGAATAAGGTGCTTAGGAAAATATTTGGGGCTAAAAGGGATGAAGTTACAGGAGACTTGAGAAAGTTACACAACACAGAACTGCACGCATTGTATTCTTCACCTGACATAATTAGGAACATTAAAACCAGACGTTTGAGATGGGCAGGGCATGTAGCACGTATGGGCGAATCCAGAAATGCATATAGAGTATTAGTTGGGAAACCGGGGGGAAAAAGACCTTTGGGGAGGCCGAGACGTAGATGGGAAGATAATATTAAAATGGATTTGAGGAAGGTGGGATATGATAATAGAGACTGTATTAATCTTGCTCAGGATAGGGACCTATGGCGGGCTTATGTGAGGGCGGCAATGAACCTTCGGGTTCCTTAAAAGCCAGTAAGTAAGTAAGTAAGTAATGAGCAAATCAAGGCAGAAAGGGAACTAATTAGAAAAAATGAACATATTATTAGAACCCAAGTAAGTACACAGATTGGAAATTAAAACAAACTGGCTAAGGCCATGCCAGTTCTAAAACAAATGCATAGTGAATAATATAAAGTACAGGAAGTACTGGAGAATTAAATTTTCGTTAAGATTATGAGATAAATACTAATCCGCCAAATTAGGTTATTCCAATAAAGCACAATTACAATAATTTCAATAACTGTACCAATTATTTTGCCGTGACACCTGATTGGGCTGGTTAGTCCGCTCTGTTCTCATCTTGTGGGCTTTTCGAATAATACAACGCATTCACAGCTCACCTTGGCACAAGACCACAGCCAGGTCCCATCCTCGGATCAGTACCTTCTGACCCTAGGGCCTGGAGACCCAAGCACTTCTTCTATCAGCATTGCAAACCTATACTTCCCTCAAGATCCGTACCAGCTGGGTTTTAGCTATTGCAGATGATAGATGAATTGAGACGGAGGCTTACAAAGATTTATACGGAAGTATCTGGAAAGCAATCTCTCCAATACAAATTCCACCACGACCTGACTGAGATTGTGTTGACAGTTTGAGAGCACGAGTTGCCCACCCATGGCCGCAAAAAAACATGGTGCAATCAGTGATACAGAATCTGCTGACAGACTGCAGCAATGTATCTTAAGTGGTGGTGTACTATTTAGAAAATGAGGTCACGTTCTCATGAGACAATAATCTATTGTTAGGCTATAACAGCATTAACATTTTAATTTGTATCTTATATAGTTCATTTTGTATGTTAAAATCGTCAGGTTTCCATGGCCCACTCTGTATAAATTGAACCATTGCTATTCCGTGTTTTCTTAAATATTCTGGTGTCCATTCGTTGAGTGTTTCTTATTCTAGAGTACAGGGATCGTATCCGGAGACTAAGAGGAAGGCGGCAAATAGGAAAGATTAGAGAATCCTGGACTTGTCCTTAGACAGAACACTATAAATGAATTAATATACTGTATACAGCTGAAGACATTATTTATCATATTCTGTTTTTATATATTTTCGAACATAGTTTTATTAATATTTTATTTTCCTATCAATTTCATTTTATTTATAATTTATTAAATGGCGATCTTACTCGTGTTGTGTAAGCATGTGCGGCTTACAGCTGTTTCGGTGCTTCTTCACACCATCCTCAGAGCCTACTAGATCTCGGCGTCGTCTCGAACTTCGCTGCCTGTTGTGTGGGTGCGTTCGATTATTGAAAAGTGTTGAAATGTGGTGTCAAATAGTGTGTGTGTTCAGAAATTGATCTGTGTGTTGAGAATTTAATCAGGATGTGTTTTAGTGTGTCTGTATATTTCGTATTGTTCTAGTGTGTTGAGTTTTTGGTTTTTGGGTTCTATGTGTAGGATTTCCATGTCTGTATTTATGTTATTGTATGTGTGGTTAGCATTAGTTATGTGTTCGGCATATGTAGATGTATTGTGTCCTCTGGTTATTGCTTTAACGTGTTCCTTGTGTCGAGTTTGGAATGATCTGCCTGTCTATCCAGTGTAGAAACTGTCGCAACTATTACATGTGAGTTTGTATACTCCTGTGTGGTTGTATTTATTTGTTTGTGTTGTTTGTGTGTTGAGATTTCTTTGTAGTGTGTTTTCTGTTCTGTATGCTATGTTGTATTTCTGTTTTGTGAATGAGGATGCGATCTTTGTGTGTTTTTGTTTTCCTATGTTAGTGTGATGTATTTCTTGTGTTCTTGTGTTTGTTGAGTTTTTGTTTTGTCTTCCTTATGATGCTGTCTATTATGTTATGTTTGGGTTGTAACCATTTTTGTGCGAGATCGTGCGTATTTGCTTGGTTTCCGTAAAAAACCAATCCGCGGAAAGTCTAAAATTCCACATTCAGTATTCCCAACGTAACACACATAACAATTTCCCTCTTCTTACCGCTTAAGTGACATATTGATTTTACTGCTTTAGGCTTTTAACATATTGTTTTTAGAGACGTTCAATATAGTAATAATTATAAATTGGAAACTTACCACTGCAATTTCACCTAAATTGCACTGTTAATTATTGTTTTTAAATATTTGCAAAAATTAAGTAAACTCTACAACTCCACTAAAGTTACTGCATTTGTGATGCAAGTAACATTAAGGAAGCCGTGAAAAAATCGACAAGATTTCAGATGCCGATGTTATTACTGCAATATGTTACATAAATAATATTGTTAAAATATTAAAATGAAAAATAAATCATTACATAACCTTACCGTTTTTTTTAAGTTCGCATATATGGACTGGGGGAAAAAAGACAGACGTATATCACGGCCTGCTGGAGTATAGTAAACGCAGGAAACATTTTAAAGCAACAATGTTGAAGATAGATATTTTTGTTTTGCAAATTTGCCGTCATTGAAAAGAAACCAAGATGGAGATTTCATTGCAAATAATTAGAAATTCCTCTCTCAGGTATGTAATAAACGATCTTCGCACAAAATAATGTACGATATACGAGCGGTATGTTTTCTTTCAATTCTCGGAAATTAAAAAAGCTCAACTACGTTTCGCTTTTTCAAACTTTTCCTCGAACATGAAAACTTCAACATATTGCTCTTGTAACGCATATTACTATTTTGTGCAATGTATTTGATTGTGGAGAACACAGACATGGTTCTGTCATAAATAGGAATGATTGACATTACAAATCTGTGTGCCGACTTACGTGGAGAATTTTATTAATTTTTAATTCTAGTTATTTTATTGCTGGTTTGTGAATGATCTGTTAGATATTTAGTACGGTATATACTAGATACTTCACACTTCGAAGAGGTGACCTTTTGTAATTGTTTATAAGCAAATTGACTGAAATTCTAACTTGGGCTTGGATATAACAAGTTTACATGCCGGTATAGAGCGTAGATAAACTGATAAAATGCATCACAAGCACGGGATCATTTTTAAAATCATTAGTGGGGAGGGGGGGTTGGATATCAGCCAGTAGCCATGACGAGAGATCTCAGCCAACGAACGCTCGCTCGACAGGGGATGGTGGTGTGGGCGAAACATGCATTGGGGCTCCGTGTACTAGCAATATTGATGGTGAGGGGTGATATCCTGTCGATACATTCCCTCAGGGGTAGCTGCCAGCCAGGGGTGGCATCACAAGGGCTGCGTATCGAAACGCAGATGGCAAGGACGACAGAGTGCGAATGTGCTGGATGTGCGAACCGCTGACTGGGCCAGATGCTCTTAATGAAATAAAACATTCGTGAAGAACTGCAACTTTCAGGCCCGATTGTATAAACCATTTAATCTTAGATTAGAGGTTAAATTGATCTTTGTTTCAGCTGAACTTGGAATTTTGTGTTGTATAAAGTCTAATCTGAGATTAATTTGTCTCAAACTAAAGTCAACTTTGACTGAAGAAATTTCTCCGATTAAGTTAGATGATCCAAGTTCAGTTATTTCTTTTCTGTTTGAAATATACGAGTGACAGATTGTGCAAATAAAATATCCATTATTATTAATATTAATAGATATGTTAGGTACATTTATATATATTTCTTTCAATTTCTTGCCTTAATACACAAACATTCTTATATTTTATAAGGCTCTATCGTGTTCAGCAGTATCAAATAACATAACCTATAAGTATATTATGTTTATAACAACCATTAATTATTAATGGATATGATAGGTACATTCATAAATGTTCAATTAACTGTATTACTAAACGAAAATTGTCGTTTTATAAAGCTTTATTATGTTTAGCAGTATCAAACACCATAACATGATAACAACTTGGAGAACAGTCAACCTTCTTCTTATTGTCCGCCATTATTTACATTGCAAAAAAAACCAGTGTCTCCAACAGAGTGTAATACGGAAAGTCGTAAAGAAAAAGTAGTTGTAAAGTCGCTAGATTTCTCATTATCAACAAAGAAAGATTAAATTTTGTCACTATGGGGTGCTAAAAAGGTCACTAAATCCCTATTTAAGCAATATAAAAGTTAAAAGAAATTATTGTTGAAAAAGAGTTAAAATCGCTAGATTGGCAACACTGAACAAACCTGTATAACATGGTCCGCGCATCACGTATTTCACTTGTTTTTGCGATGTTGCCAAATCCTTTTCACGTGAACTTAGATTGCATTTGAACCAAGGTAATTTGATCGCAGAAAAGTTTTATACAATAGAAGAAGTGTCTGAACTCGATTTACTTTTCGATCTTCGATCAAAGTTGATCTTTAGTCAGGGAGTTTTATACAATTGGGCCTCAATTGTGTAAATGTATATTTCTGTTGTTTAAGAAGGCTGAAGGCTATGGACCTGTGAAATTTCTAACTTATACATTTGTACACCAATTAATATGAAACTTTTACCACATATTTCTTACAATATGGACATGCAATAATAGTACATTATGCAACGAGCCTATAATGATAGTAATTAAGACGCAAGTATGTTTGTTTATGAAACGAGCGCAAGCGAGTTTTATAATTTTCATACGAGCGTCTTAATTACCATTATAGGCAAGTTTCATACGACTTTTTATGCTCGACCATATTTCTAACTTGAAATTATTCATAACTATTCATGTTATTATCTGACTGGGAAGCGAAACTGACCTAGTGCAATATCTCGTAAATTGTGAGATGTTCGCAGACGCGAAAGTATTGATTTTTTCCGAGAAACAAATGTCATTGTAAAACCTTTTCTGTTGATTTCCTCCACCCATGTTTTAAATATTTGCAGTAACTTTTCTCTGTTCGGAAATACAAGAAATGATACCCCTTCTTCATGTTCTGTTTTTGTTATACCCTCTGAACACGAAAAATCACAACACCACGGCATTTTAATAGTACATAATGCAACGAGCCTATAATGATAGTAATTAAGACGCAAGTATGTTTGTTTATGAAACGAGCGCAAGCGAGATTCATAATTTTCATACGAGCGTCTTAATTACTATTATAGGCAAGTTTCATACGACTTTTTATGCTCGACCATATTTCTAACTTTAAATTATTCAGAAGTATACATTTTATTTGTATCCGACAGAAGATCGGAAGTGACCTTGTTCATAGCTCTTGAATTGTGAGATGTGCGCAGATGCGAAAGTATTGATTTTTTCCGAGGAACAATAATGTCATTGACCTTGATGTAATGCAGAGAATGTATAACCTGGAAATTGATTTAGAATTGAAAAACGAGATGACAAATGGAATTTATTTGAATATTATTTACAATTAACGCTAATTATTATAGTAACAGAACATAACCTTCTGCGACAGTATTGGATTTCCTGCCTCCGTGACGTTCCCCTTGTCTTTCGATTGCATATCCGAGAATAATCGATAACCTGAACTTTAATGAATAGGTGTACTTTAATGACATGCATTAAAGGGCTGCTACCAGGTGTATAATTACTACATTTCGGCATGGTCGAGCATAAACAAATTTTCACTTTGATATTGCTAATAATTTACTTACAATTAATTTTGTTGCTGTTTTTAATACTGAATTTTAATTGTCCCTTTTTTTCAAAGTGTACATAATTTTTCTTTAAATTTATATTTAATTTATTCCTGACAGATGTATGTAAAATATGATACATGCCTTTCAAATGTTTCGCATTATTTTCTGAGAAAAAAATATTTATCCCTTTAGTTGTTAATTTTTCATTTTTTAGAACTGGTGATTGGAATACTTTCAATAGCAGAAGAAGACACATGTGTCAGTTTACTTCACATACTTTCGTGAACTTATGTGCAAAATTTCACTGAGATTGGAGTAAAACTTCATTCATTAGAGTATTTTGAATGTTACAAAATGTTGCAAATTTGAAACTCGAGAAAACGTAGTGTGATTAGTGTAATGTGTAGCTAATCGGCGATATGTGCAATGGAGGGGGAAAGGAACTGACCACCCTACCTCATTATCTCCTGGCCTATTTGCGTCATAAGTGGTGCCTTGTTGATATCTCTTTCGAGGTTCAGACGCAATTATTTTTCATATTGTATTGGATTGGTGCCGTAAGTTCGTAGCATTTTTCTGTACTTTCATTCATCTGTTTTCCATGTTTCCATAGCAACCAAGTATTTATTTTCGCTACGAACTTATGCACCAATCTAATACTATATGGAAAACAATTGCGTCCTATATAGACATGCTGGCCTGAAACAAACAAAAGAATGAATATAATGAAAAGAAACAGTGAGGAAAGTGGAATACAGGAATTGGCAATTTTCTATAGAAACTTAAGTGGTAGTTCACTGTTATCAGGGTTCAAATCCAGGTTGGACATTTTACCTGGTTGGGTTTTTTCAGTGGTTTTCCCTCTTAACCAATTGAAGCAAAATTGCTGTGTAACTTTCGACGTTGGACCTAGGATTCATTTCGCCTTCAACTTCATACACCATCTTTACATAGTTTCAGGTCCGCCGAAGATGATGTAGTTGTACAGGGACATCATTTTATTTTTACTTCAATTTTTATTGTACCTGAGTTTTTGAATGTACTTCACTCCCACCCCTTCTACTAAGGAAGTTCCAACTCCACACAGAACCAAGACCGCAGATAGTAAGCAGTACTGAGTTACTGGGTATAGTACGTTCCAGAAATATGTTCGCGTTTTCCAGTGACGAAAGAGCTTTCAATATTGAATCATATTTTCGCAGAGGTACTGTCCGTTTGCCTACGTCGCACTCCGATTTCCCCCACCTGCTTCTGCTCGCCCCTCTGTAAAAGCTAGTGGCTGGATTGTCTTAACTCTTCTCTGAAAACATTAATTTCTTTTAGGAATTGGACGTTTACGTAATATTATACAGCTGTTTAATTTAACTTAAATAAAAGGGCTTCGTTAAGTAATTAACTTTCACGTGATTTCCTCCCTTTCTACAATCCTGCTGCATAACCACTTGGACGGACAGTAGATATCATGTCTGAGTAATTTTATATTTTCGGGTCGGGCAGAAGTGAAGATTGAATTCACAGTACGTAGAGTAGGTACAGAATTATTTCAACATGAGTTACTAGTACGAAGGACGAAACTGGCAATTGGAATTAGATGCAATAGTCTATAGTGCGATAATATGCACAAAAGAACTGAAGCCTGCATCGAAATGAACTGCTACCATTTTCAAAATTGTGTTTAAATATTCATATTATGATTATTTTTCAATTTAACTTCTTTCTCTATATTGTACGCTAATGTGCTGTAGACAGTATAATATACACTGCATAATGAATACGTTCGCATGGATAACTCACTTCGTGAGTATAAACACTTATTCTTAATACAGTACTGTACTTTGATTAAAGAAAAACCTAATGAAAATTATCAAACTCAAAATCGCGATATTTCCTAGTTTACGTAAATGGATGAACTACTTTTCTTCCATCCTATACCTAGTAGAGTGATTTGTGTTTTACGCCAGTATCATCGTCCAGTCTTGGAGGGGGGAGCAAGCGGTGTTTCCGGTTCTCTAAAGGTATAGACAGGTTAATATTAAAAATGTTAGTAAAAATAAAATGATGTGCCTGTAGTACCGTGATTTGTGTACAGGTGGAATATATGAAAACTGTACAATTCCCAGGGGACGGACAGGATTTAACGACGCTGAGGATTTCATACTTTTAAATCGTGTATTCAATCTATTCCTGACAGTTAAGAATCGTGTCGTCCGACTTCACAAAGGAACACGCGATGACATCATTCTGCCACAGCGACAGTTTTCCGATTTAAATCACTCCGTGCGCTGGAAGGTTTAAAAACAAAGAATATGAAATGAACGTTAACTTGTTGGAGTGAAACTTCAAGTCATGATGAGAATAATATTAAACGGATGTGTGGATTGGAGTTGAACTTACGTATAATTACATTCTAGTGGCGACAGATATGGGGCTTACGTCCATATATTAATTAACCTTTCATTGATTTCTGGCTGGTGTACAGAGTGTTAATGGACAACACCGGAATATTTTCGCTGAATATAGCAGTGGTCTAGACAAGCAGCTTGAGATGTGGAAGTCACGGTTTATGGATTCAGAATCCCATGGTATGGAGAAAATATTCAAATAGTATGCACTCCAATAAATTCTATAATTTTAAATTATACGAACCAACAGCGTAAGCTATATTTTAAAGATAAGGAACTTACAACTGAATGCACTGAAAATCCATAACAAAGATGCAATGAAAGGAAAATTAAATTAGTTTTTACACACATTGCAGAAACTGACGACCTGCGACATCGATCAGATAAGCCGCCACGATTCTCTAGCTGTTAGAACGAGGGTCTTGCAGTCCTGTGACCTGGGATTTGATCCCCGGCGTATTCCCGATTTATAACTTGTGTTGGGCAAGATAACACAGGGGTTACTCCGGGATCTCAGATTGCCCTGTGACATTCCAGCAAAATCTCCATAATCAAGAGTAGACCAGGCTCCCATGGTGAAGCCTGGACAAGACTCTGTCGGTTGGTCTACACAAATGGTTTCTTATGTGTGAATGACGAACAGGGAAGTAGCTGCACTTCTTTTTTTCTCTCTCTACCTTTCGTCTCGTTTCTCTTGTCTATACTCTAACCACGACGTAAATACCAGATCACTTATCTGTGGCGCGTTAAGTATACTTCTTAATAGAACATCTTGTTATTCATCATCTTTTACAGTATCCGCCTCACGACAATGGAATTCCCTGTCACAAAGTATTAGGGGCTGCAAGACAATAAACACTTTTAAAAACAGCTTAAAAGATAACCTTCTTAGCATTTCACTCCAATCATACTGATTTAAACTATCACTGACTACATTGTTACTTCTTTCTTTAGACATCATCCTGATAGTGCTGTATTTTCAAAATTGTCTCATAATAATCTCTTTCTGTTATCTAATATTATTTGAAATATATTAACATTCTATGTATTTTAGCTTAATTCTGCTACATAGTTTGTATTTCAGTGTTTAATTAATAGTTCATAGTATTTTGTTGTTTAATTCGTAAATAACTCTTGTATACATGTAGCTCTTGTCTAAATCAAATTGTTGAATTCTTTGTAAGTTCATACATATGTATGTATACTTTTTGCTGATTGAGTGGAAGAGAAGGCCTGACGGCCTTAACTCTGCCAGCTAAAATAATAATAATAATAATAATAATAATAATAATAATAATAATATTATTATTATTATTATTATTATTATTATTATTATTATTATTATTATTATTATTATTATTATTGTTCAAGACAAATTGATTAAGACCCAAAATACAGCAAATGTATTGCCGTGAGTGTTTCAGGTTACATGTAATAGTAACAATTATAGATCAGTTTTTGTACAAAATTATGTACTGGAACGTCTAAGTTAAAATATGGCATTGTGCTATAGATTTCACCATGAGATCTATATCCATCAGTATCATAAACGATATCATCGAGAAAAATCGGAAATTTTGCGTTCTAACACTTCAATATGTTTTAAATCCACACTGTGAATCAGGACGAGGGGGAGGAACATATGACGTGCACCTACTCTACTTTTATCCGGGAGTCGAACTCTGATTCTTTCCGTTTAAGGGAAGAATCTCGCTCAAACCGGAGCGGAAAACGTGACAAATTACCAAGTACTAAAACTGCTGGAAACTATTGCATCGTATAACTTTATTTATTTATTTATTTATTTACTTACTTATTTACTTATTTATTTATATATTTACTTATTTATTTACTTTATTTATTTATTCATTCATTCATTCTTTCATTCATTCATTCACCCATTCATTTACTCATTTGTTTACTTATTTATTTATTTACTTATTTATTTACTTACTCATTTATTTATTTAGTCATTTATTTATTTATTCGTTTATTTATTTACTTATTTATTTTATTTATTTATTAATTCATTTATTTGATCATTTATTTATTTATTTATTTATTTATTTATTTATTTATTCATTTATCATTCATTCATTTATTTATTTATCCCTTTATTTATTAATTTATTTATTCATTCATTCACTCACTCACTCATTCATTCATTCATTCCTTCATTTATTTATTTATTTATTTATTTACTTATTTATTTATTTACTCATTTATTTATTTACTTATTTATTTATTCATTTACTCATTTATTTATTTACTCATTTATTTATTTCCTTATTTATTTATTTACTCATTTATTTATTTACTCATTTATTTATTTATTTATTTATTCATTTATCATTCATTCATTCATTCATTCATTTATTTATTCCTTTATTTATTAATTTATTTATTCATTCATTCACTCATTCATTCATTCATTCCTTCATTTATTTATTTATTTACTTATTTATTTATTTACTTATTTGTTCATTTACTCATTTATTTATTTATTTACTCATTTATTTATTTACTTATTTATTTATTTATTCATTTACTCATTTATTTATTTATTTACTTATTTATTTATTTATTTATTTACTTATTTATTTATTTACTCATTTATTTATTTATTTACTTATTTATTTATTTATTCATTTACTCATTTATTTATTTACTCATTTATTTATTTACTTATTTATTTATTTACTCATTTATTTATTTACTTATTTATTTACTCATTTATTTATTTACTTATTTATTTATTTATTCATTTACTCATTTATTTATTTACTCATTTATTTATTTATTTACTTATTTATTTATTTACTCATTTATTTATTTACTCATTTATTTATTTACTTATTTATTTATTTATTCACTTACTCATTTATTTATTTACTCATTTATTTATTTATTTACTTATTTATTTATTTATTCATTTATTTATTTACTCATTTATTTATTTATTTACTTATTTATTTACTCATTTATTTATTTACTCATTTTTTTATTTATTTATTTATTTATTTATTTATTTATTTATTTATTTATTTATTTATTTATTCTGGTGTAGTTAAGGCCATCAGGTCTTCTCTTCCACAACACCAGGAACTTCTCTGTTTCGTAAGGATAGCGACTTACAAACAATTTCTATATGCTAACAAATATTTCTGCCGTCAGCGTTCTTCTTTCTTCTTGCGCTGTGCAGTCAATTTTTATTTCCTTATATACTTAAGCAAGTCTAATAAAACGCTTGAATAAAGGGGATTGAATTGAACGTTAAATGGAGCGACTTCGCGATGGAACGAGAGGGTAATGATTATTAGTTGAAGGGAATCAGGAAAGAAAGAGGGCTGCCATGCCGGCTTTTAATCCTATCAGGTCAATGATGGCAATAATTTAATACTCTCCACACCGAACAGACGAGTTGCTACGTCAGGGTTGAGTCACGCTTCAGTGATTCTTGCTTTCATATTTATTTTAACTAGCTGCGCTCCTGGAGGGCAGATTTCGTTTCAGCGTCGTAATTCAGTGTTGAAATTCTTGATAACCAATGACTGTTGCCGTTTACTTGGAGCTCACATTTACAGAATGTTTTTTTTTTTTCTCTTTTCCACTGTTGCGACTCAAGTGCCGGTGTTCCTGACTGAAAGTAGAGGATCAGGTTCGATTCTCAAGAGGAAAATTGTAATTGTATTGTTCCCTCTTTCACAGAGACTTTCATAATCTGCATTTGTACACATTTGTATTAATATAATTTATTTCTTTTCAGGTGAGTACGAGGTTCATTACTCTACAGAACGCAGGGGGCTTTGGAAGTGAGTTTGTAAGTACAGAACATTTTCTGTTCAATTGGTTTTGGATCGGACGCTACGTTTCTTCTGTCACTCTATATAGCCACAATTGAAACAAATGAATGATTAGGCTGTTAAAATATTTTCTGCAATAGACATTCCTACTAATAACGTATGTAATTCATTCACAGAAAGGTATTACCGTGTGTTATTCTTCTGCAACTCAGCATATGAAGTATCAATTTTGCTTGTTTCTGCTTCATGGACTTCTTCATTAGAATATGATATGATTCTATTTACATCTAAGATTCTTATCGTAAGCTATATTAATGTTATAGAACTATTTTCTATTCACGTTAGCGTAGGACGTTTCTATTTATTAGATTTATTCCCAACTCAATCCTTTCATGTCCATATTCTAACTAATAGAACCATCTCACAATCTTTTGTACAAAATTTAAATTTCATCTCCACACATTTTAATGCATTCATTTCGTATCAACATTTATTCATAATAAAAGCTGCTGCAGCTGGAGCTATAAAATTTCTTTCTCTTTTCAAATATTATATTAAGTTTTCAACTTGGCTTGCAATCTTCGCAATTTATTAACTAGGCACTAGTTAGTAACCCGTCGGCATTGACTGTTAATTCTTTTTTTTTCTTTGTAGAATAATATCATATCCAGGGAAAAATATAATGTGCGAGAGATAAAAATAAAGGTAAAACAATACATGATCCCATTCTCAAGGTAGAGATTTTCAGTCACGTAATTAAAAGCTGAATATGGGAAATATGAAAATAATGTCAATCAAAAAATTATACACATAACAAGGTAAACAATTAAAATAGATTTTCAGTCGTGTATTTAAAAGTTGAATATGCTAAATATGAAAATAATGTAAATTAAGAAATTATACACATAACAAGGTAAACAATTAAAAGAGATTGTCAGTCGTGTATTTAAAGGTTGAATATGCTAAATATGAAAATAATGTAAATCAAGAAATTATACACATAACAAGGTAAACAATTAAAAGAGATTTTCAGTCGTGTATTTAAAAGTTGAATATGCTAAATATGAAAATAATGTAAATCAAAAAATTATACACATAACAAGGTAAACAATTAAAAGAGATTTTCAGTCGTGTATTTAAAAGTTGAATATGCTAAATATGAAAATAATGTAAATCAAAAAATTATACACATAACAAGGTAAACAATTAAAAGAGATTTTCAGTCGTGTATTTAAAAGTTGAATATGCTAAATATGAAAATAATGTAAATTAAGAAATTATACACATAACAAGGTAAACAATTAAAAGAGATTGTCAGTCGTGTATTTAAAGGTTGAATATGCTAAATATGAAAATAATGTAAATCAAGAAATTATACACATAACAAGGTAAACAATTAAAAGAGATTTTCAGTCGTGTATTTAAAGGTTGAATATGCTAAATATGAAAATAATGTAAATCAAGAAATTATACACATAACAAGGTAAACAATTAAAAGAGATTTTCAGTCGTGTATTTAAAAGTTGAATATGCTAAATATGAAAATAATGTAAATCAAAAAATTATACACATAACAAGGTAAACAATTAAAAGAGATTTTCAGTCGTGTATTTAAAAGTTGAATATGCTAAATATGAAAATAATGTAAATCAAAAAATTATACACATAACAAGGTAAACAAATAAAAGAGATTTTCAGTCGTGTATTTAAAAGTTGAATATGCTAAATATGAAAATAATGTAAATCAAAAAATTATACACATAACAAGGTAAACAATTAAAAGAGATTTTCAGTCGTGTATTTAAAAGTTGAATATACTAAATATGAAAATAATGTAAATCAAGAAATTATACACATAACAAGGTAAACAATTAAAAGATATTTTCAGTCGTGTATTTAAAGTTGAATATGCGAAATATGAAAATAATGTAAATCAAAAAATTATACACATAACAAGGTAAACAATTAAAAGAGATTTTCAGTCGTGTATTTAAAAGTTGAATATGCTAAATATGAAAATAATGTAAATCAAAAAATTATACACATAACAAGGTAAACAATTAAAAGAGATTTTCAGTCGTGTATTTAAAAGTTGAATTTGCTAAATATGAAAATAATGTAAATCAAAAAATTATACAGATAACAACGTAAACAATTAAAAGAGATTTTCAGTCGTGTATTTAAAGTTGAATATGCGAAATATGAAAATAATGTAAATCAAGAAATTATACACATAACAAGATAAACAATTAAAAGAGATTTTCAGTCGTGTATTTAAAGGTTGAATATGCGAAATATAAAAATAATGTAAATCAAGAAATTATACACATAACAAGGTAAACAATTAAAAGAGATTGTCAGTCGTGTATTTAAAGTTGAATATGCGAAATATGAAAATAATGTAAATCAAGAAATTATACACATAACAAGGTAAACAATTAAAAGAGATTTTCAGTCGTGTATTTAAAGGTTGAATATGCGAAATATGAAAATAATGTAAATCAAGAAATTATACACATAACAAGATAAACAATTAAAAGAGATTTTCAGTCGTGTATTTAAAAGTTGAATATGCCAAATATGAGAATAATATAAATCAAAAAATTATACACATAACAAGGTAAACAATTAAAAGAGATTTTCTGTCGTGTATTTAAAAGTTGAATATGCTAAATATGAAAATAATGTAAATCAAAAAATTATACACATAACAAGGTAAACAATTAAAAGATATTTTCAGTCGATTATTTAAAAGTTGAATATGCTAAATATGAAAATAATGTAAATCAAAAAATTATACACATAACAAGGTAAACAATTAAAAGAGATTTTCAGTCGTGTATTTAAAAGTTGAGTATGCTAAATATGAAAATAATGTAAATCAAAAAATTATACACATAACAAGGTAAACAATTAAAAGAGATTTTCAGTCGTGTATTTAAAAGTTGAATATGCTAAATATGAAAATAATGTAAATCAAAAAATTATACACATAACAAGGTAAACAATTAAAAGAGATTTTCAGTCGTGTATTTAAAAGTTGAATATGCCAAATATGAAAATAATGTAAATCAAAAAATTATACACATAACAAGGTAAACAATTAAAAGATATTTTCAGTCGTGTATTTAAAAGTTGAATATGCTAAATATGAAAATAATGTAAATCAAAAAATTATACACATAACAAGGTAAACAATCAAAACATATTTTCAGTCGTGTATTTAAAAGTTGAATATGCCAAATATGAAAGTAGTATAAATGAATAAATGATCCCATTCGCAAGGTAAACAATTAAAAGAGATTTTCAGTCATGAATTTAAAAGTAAAATATGCGAAATATGAAAATAATGTAAATCAAGAACTGGTCCCTTTTGCAAGGTAAACAATTGAAAGGAGTTTTCAGTCATGCATTTAAAAGGGCAATATGAGGGAGGTAAAAGTAAGTATAAACAAAGAAGTTAAACAATTGAAAAGGTTTTCCAGGCATGTAACAAATTGTTCAATATGCGAGAGAAGAAAGGAAATGTAAATAAATCAGTTATTCGCTTCGCAAGTTAAAAAATTAAACAGTCTTACACTCCGAAGTCCTTGTGCGAAAGGCAAATGTAAACCAAACACCGTCCTCTTCGCAACGTATTCAATGGAAATTGTTTTCGATTCATTCACATAAAGGTGCGGTGTGCGAGATGAAAAAAGTATAATTGAAGAAATAATTTTCTGCACAATATAAACAGTTTAAAAAATATTAATCATCAGTGAAAGACAAAAATGTTATACAGGGACATCACTTTATTTTTACCAACTTTTTTAACATTAACCTGGCTATACTCGGAAACACTGTTTCCCCCTTCCATTACAGGAGTTTGATATTACTAGTGCAATATGTAAACAAATCATTTTACTAGGTATAGGAGGAGAGAAAAGCAGTGTATCCATTTATATTGTAGGGAAATACGATATTACGATTTTCAGTTTGATCATCACTTTTACGGAATTTATCAAAATACAGTAGAGTAGTAACATTTTTTTTTTCAAAAACTCAACTTTTCAGGCGGCTATGTTCGTTATGTAATGTCTACTTTATTTAGCACATTAATTATTGATGTTAACAAACAATATAGAGAGTGCATTTAAATTGAGGGGCTCATAAGTAAAGGGCTGTAAGTGCACTTAAGTTACTTTTGAGAAAATGGGGTTTAAATATTTAAGCTTTCGTAAAATCTGTGAATTTTTTATTTAAATTTTAATGTGTGATGCGATTAAAATATCCCTTTGCCACTAAAATTTACATACTTTTTCTTGCACTGGATGTACTTAACTCATGTTATTACAAATGTCACTAGCATTCCTTTGCTTCTAGCCACCTCAATTCAAAAAAAGCTAATCTGAATTTTTAAACAAGTTGCTGAAAATGGTTGCCGTTCATTACAATGCAGGCTTCAATTCAGTACGCATATTATTAAAAACATTTTGAAGCATATTCTATGAAATTGACTTTATCGTTTCTTGAATATAATTTTTAGTACGATATTATTAATATAGGTTCTTTCTTCTATAGAAAACGCAATCATATTTATGAAACACACTATACACTGCAGTGTTTACTTCACTACTTCGAATGCAACAGCGGCCGTAAGTTTGTGTGTCTGACGGGAGCAAGGATATTAGTGAAGGGGTGAGAGTGAAGTACATTCAGAAATGCAGGTACAATAAAAATGCAAGTAAAAATTAAATGATGTCCCTGTATAAGGAAGGAAATTATCATCTTCGGAACATAAATTGAAAAGAATTTTTAGCCGTGCACTAAACATTACAAAGCTGCCACGCGCCTCAACCATACATGGGAATTTCATCGCTCAAAACTGAGGAGTCTGTATTTTGTTAAAAAGGCAACAAAATATCACATTCAATTATGGTACTATTATCTTATTTTGTGATTATATATTAAAAATTCATTTCCCTTTATTTCATGAAATGTGTAAAAGAAACATCGACCACAAAAAGTAGTTTTATGTGAAAAGAAATAACGTGTTTCAAGTTCAAAACATTTTCAAAATAAAATACTTCAAACGTTATTTGGCTTGTATATCATTCAAAATATTCCAGTAGTTAGTCTTATATGGAAAAATGCAATAAAATTGTATCACTGATTTACAACACTTGTTTCAACTTTAAATCTACTTTTTCTCAAAACATGTCTTGAAGACATATTCCTCTTTACCCGAAAGCCACAGAATTATGGATAGGTCAAGGAGTAGAAAAATTGATCAAATACCTTTTATAAAAAAAATTCTCTTAAACGCTAGAAAGCAAAACCTGTTAAGTCAATTTTTTTTGGCTACAAAATCTAGTTGCTCAATCCAGTCCAATTATTGATGAGATACAAACTAAGAAATTTATGTTGAATCTTTCGTACACTACTTTTAACACTTTAATATAAATAATTGATTAAATGGCGATCTTACTCGTGTTAATTATGTAAGCATGTCCGGCTTACAGCTGTTTCGGTGCTTCTTCACACCATCCTCAATTTCAGAACACACACACACACTATTTGACACCACATTTCAACACTTTTCAACAATCGCACGCACCCACACAACAGGCAGCGAAGTTCGAGATGACGCCGAGATCTAGTAGGCTCTGAGGATGGTGTGAAGAAGCACCGAAACAGCTGTAAGCCGCACATGCTTACATAATTAACACGAGTAAGATCGCCATTTAATCAATTATTTAAGAAATTTAACATGATTTTAGCACTGATTAGAAAGTCATCAAATTAAAATTCAATTAATTTTATTATAATGTATACGGAAGTAACACAATGCTGTGATGGCATTAAATTACTTACTTATTTACTTTTAAGGAACCCGCAGGTTCATTGCCGCCCTCACATAAGCCTGCCATTGGTCTCTACCCTAAGCAAGATTAATCCAGTCTCTATCATCATATCCCACCTCCCTCAAATCTATTTTAATATTATCTTCCCATCTACGTGTCGGCCCCCCCAAAGGTCTTTTTCCCTCCGGCCTCCCAACTAACACTCTATATGCAAGGCATTAACTTACTTACTTACTTACTTACTTACAAATGGCTTTTAAGGAACCCGAAGGTTCATTGCCGCCCTCACATAAGCCCGCCAGCGGTCCCTATCCTGTGCAAGATTAATCCAGTCTCTATCATCATACCCCACCTCCCTCAAATCCATTTTAATATTATCCTCCCATCTACGTCTCGGCCTCCCTAAAGGTCTTTTTCCCTCCGGTCTCCCAACTAACACTCTATATGCATTTCTGGATTCGCCCATACGTGCTACATGCCCTGCCCATCTCAAACGTCTGGATTTAATGTTCCTAATTATGTCAGGTGAAGAATACAATGCGTGCAGTTCTGTGTTGTGTAACTTTCTCCACTCTCCTGTAACTTCATCCCTCTTAGCCCCAAATATTTTCCTTAGCACCTTATTCTCAAACACCCTGAACCTATGTTCCTCTCTCAGAGTGAGAGTCCAAGTTTCACAACCATACAGAAGAACCGGTAATATAACTGTTTTATAAATTCTAACTTTCAGATTTTTCGACAGCAGACTGGATGATAAAAGCTTCTCAACCGAATAATAACACGCATTTCCTATATTTATTCTGCGTTTAATTTCCTCCCGAGTGTCATTTATATTTGTTACTGTTGCTCCAAGATATTTGAATTTTTCCACCTCTTCGAAGGATAAATCTCCAATTTTTATATTTACATTTCGTACAATATTCTGGTCACGAGACATAATCATATACTTTGTCTTTTCGGGATTTACTTCCAAACCGATCGCTCTACTTGCTTCAAGTAAAATTTCCGTGTTTTCCCTAATCGTTTGTATATTTTCTCCTAACATATTCACGTCATCCGCATAGACAAGAAGCTGATGTAACCCGTTCAATTCCAAACCCTGCCTGTTTCCTGAACTTTCCTAATGGCATATTCTAGAGCGAAGTTAAAAAGTAAAGGTGATAGTGCATCTCCTTGCTTTAGCCCGCAGTGAATTGGAAAAGCATCAGATAGAAACTGACCTATACGGACTCTGCTGTATGTTTCACTGAGACACATTTTAATTAATCGAACTAGTTTCTTGGGAATACCAAATTCAATAAGAATATCATATAGTACTTCCCTCTTAACCGAGTCATAAGCCTTTTTGAAATCTATGAATAACTGATGTACTGTACCCTTATACTCCCATTATTTCTCCATTATCTGTCGAATACAAAAAATCTGATCAATAGTCGATCTATTACGCCGAAAACCGCACTGATGATCCCCAATAATTTCATCTACGTACGGAGTTAAACTAATAAAAATTAGTTCTAATCACCAACTTTTGAATTAATGCACGTTATGTTCAACTCCAGTTACTGATTCCTCAGACAGTTTATTGACGAGATGTGCTCCGGCTGCATTAGTAATAAAGTGAGGCATATTTTGGTATGGCTGTATTTTGTAATATTTAATTGCAATATGAACCATTTGTTTATAAAGCTGAATAAGAGACTTTTTGTTATTCCCACATAACTTGCTATACTACGCACGGAAACAAGCTAGCAACTTTCAGAGCCACTGTGCAAGGTAACGTCAAAGGGAGAAAATAACAGAAACTGAAAAATAAAATAAGTTAGTCCGATATTTCATTTGTCTCTGGGGTTGGTGCAGGCTGCGGTACTCTAATTGCCCGCCGACCTAATTGTCCTTCTGATTAGCCAGCTATAATACATTAAGCTTAACAAACAAATGAACGAACCCGGTGCTTAGAACAATACGTGGAAGCCCGTATCACGCAAGAACTTGACTGTCAGCCTTGCAAACATCGACGTTTGTGTTTATCTGACTTCACATCAAAGGCTTCCCTTCATTTTCGTTGGAAAACTGACTTTTAGTAATTCCACTAGAAAGCACGAGCCACCAACACAAGTTTAAGTTGAATAGAATTAATTCTCAGAAACGAATGCAGTGTAGAATGATTGAATTCGATTAATGTTCGTTCATACAAACGGAAGAAGGGAACTAACAGCTTCTCTGTTCGATGTTGGATAATATTATCGTTATAGACACAACAATCGCAATTATTTCAGGAAGTTTTTGGTAACTTACATTGTGAGAAGATATGTATTAGTCTCAATAGTAAAGAATTTGTGTAGGATAAATTCTGTGGCCGGGAGGAAAAAGGTCTTAAGTCAATTTTTTGTGAAAATGAGATTTTTATATATTCTGAAAGCGGAAACAATTCTCTACAATCTGGTAAAACGGCTAAAGTCAAATAAGACTCCTGACTGGATTTATAGAGCGTTACCAAATGTCCTAAGTACTTTTTGAATCGAGAACACACAGAATAAAGGACTTAAGAGTATTTAATACTTTATTCCTTACAAACCATCACATGTTTACTTTCCATGCTTCCCTATTGAAAAGGTCTAACTTATATTTTAACCATTTTATCACATACTGATGCCCTTTCCTTTTAAAACTTTAAGTACCAGGGTAAACAGTCCTATAATTGTTTAAGACCTATTTTGCATTCCTAATAATTTACATTTCTCATTTATTTTGACATGAAAAATGTCTTACATTTAAATAGTCCCTTCTTCTCAGTTTGGGCTTTAGTCTTAAAAGGGCTTAAGTGCGGCTGTTTTTGGAAATAATCAAGAAAATTGTTAAGTGAGCAACATTACCTATTTTAGAAGAAATATAATTCAATAATATCCAGGAAAACCTTTTTAATTAAAAAACTCTACAGTTGACACCAATTTCAATCTTTCTACTGCTCTCCTGAAAAGTATAAAATTTTTACTTAAGATCTTTTTACTCCCGGCCACAGAATTATTTCTGTAGAATATAAGCTCAGACTTTATAATTACAATAACTATGACACAGTCGTCCCTACAGCTGCAGATACTTCAGGAGCAGTATTACATTTCTAATGAAGTGGCACGAAGGTGCACATTGTTGAATGCAACATCTGTTTTGGAGATGTGACATATTAGAGAATATTTTTCCTGCAAGGTTTCGTGAATTTTATTTTAGTAGGTTATTTTACGACGCTTTATCAACATCTTAGGTTATTTAGCGTCTGAATGAGATGAAGGTGATAATGGCGGTGAAATGAGTCCGGGGTCCAACACCGAAAGTTACCAGCATTTGCTCATATTGGGTTGAGGACCCCGGAAAAAACCTCAACCAGGTAACTTGCCCCGACCGGGAATCGAACCCGGGCCACCTGGTTTCGCGGCTAGACGTGCGAACCGTTACTCCACAGGTGTGGACGGTTTCGTGAAGGCACCCTAACAATATACAGGGTGGTTCAGGACCTCTGCAACAAACTCGGGATCGATAGATCTCGCAATGAGGATCATTTTTAGTAAAACGACACATGTTCTCCGATGCCACGCATAGAAGTTGCGCGACATCGAAAAAAAGACAGGTTTTAGTGACATTTACAGTTAATTATGAAATGAATTATACATTTATTTCGTCAAGTACCCTTGCGGACCGATTAAAAGTGTCCTGTCATTTTGTTGCGTCGTTTGAAAGGAGCGCTCTTCGGAAGACGCTTCCACTGCTCATGGGAGATGTACCCTTCACGATGTGAGGGACTTGTGATTCAAGATAACGTTCCAACGCACTTTAATCTGGTTGTACGAGCACATCTGAACAACATCTACGGGGAGCAATTGATAGGGAGACCGGACCTGTTGCGTGGCCAGCGTGATCACCCGACTTCACGCCTTAATTTTTTTTTCTTTTTTCAGACGTGAAGTAAAACATCACTCGATTGGCACCAGACAGCAACCGACTATGCGAGTATTAGCTGCTTTTGATCAAATTCGACACAGGCTGATAACCACTGTTACGACGGTGTAATGCATGTAATCAGGTTCAGGGCAGACACTTTGAACACCTGTAACTTGTCAACAAACATACTTGAAAAATAATGAATTTCGTAATTGTTAACGTCACTAAAACCTGTCTTTTTTTCGATGTCGCTTAGCTCCTAAACGAGGCATCGGAGAACATGAGTTGTTTTACGAAAAATGATCTCCATTGCGAGATCTATCGATTCCCAGAGTTTGTTACAGAGGTTCGAATCGCTCTGTATACTTAGTTGAGGCAATAAATGCACTATGTCTCTTAAATCAAAACACAAACATTTAAATTATATTTTTATTATATATTGACATCTACCAATAATTGGAGATAAAAATATGACAAACCTGACAAATCACTGTATCAATGTAGTATTTATTTCTTTACATACTTATTTAGTTACTTATTTACCTATAAAATATACTGTATATATATATTTATTCACTCAGTTATATACTTATTTATTTATTTACTTATATCATATTTACTTACATATACCGCATATATATTTATTTACTCAGCTATTTACTTATTTAATTATTAATTCACCTGTTTCATATTTATTTATTTACTTATATATACTGTAGGTATATTAATTTACTCAGTTATTTACTTATTTACATATTTATTTAATTATTAATTTACTTCTTTCTTGTTTACTTATTTACTTATATATACTGGATATATATTTATTTACTCAGTTATATACTTATTTACATATTTAATTATTCATTTACTTATTTCATATTTACTCATTTTATTTTGAATTTTATTCACCTGTATATATATATGTGTATTTACTCAGTTATTTACTTATTTTATTATTAATTTACTTGTTTCATATTTACATATTTAATTATATATGCTGTATATAAATATTTTTTTACTCAGTTATATACTTATTTAGATATTTAATTATTCTTTTACTTATTTCATATTTACTTATTTTATTTTGAATTTTATTCACCTATATATATATATATATATATATATATATATATATGGATTTACTCAGTTATTTACTTATTTTATTATTAATTTACTTGTTTCATATTTACTTAATTACTTATATATGCTGTATATATATTTATTTACTCAGTTATATACTTATTTACATATTTAATTATTCTTTTACTTATTTCATATTTACATATTTACTTATTTTATTTTGAATTTTATTCACCTGTATATATATATTTATTTAATCAGTTATTTACTTATTTAATTATTAATTTACTTGTTTCATATTTACTTATATATACTGTAGGTATATTTATTTACTCAGTTTTTACTTATTTACATATTTATTTAATTATTAATTTACTTCTTTCATGTTTACTTATTTACTTATAAATACTGGATATATATTTATTTACTCGGTTATTTAATTATTTAATTATTAATTTACTTCTTTCATGTTTACTTATTTACTTATAAATACTGGATATATATTTATTTACTCGGTTATTTAATTATTTAATTATTAATTTACTTGTTTCATATTTACTTATATATATATATATATATACTGTAGGTATATTTATTTACTCAGTTATTTACTTATTTACATATTTATTTAATTATTAATTTACTTCTTTCATGTTTACTTATTTACTTATATATACTGGATATATATTTATTTACTCGGTTATTTACTTATTTAATTATTAATTTACTTGTTTCATATTTACTTATATATACTGTAGGTATATTTATTTACTCAGTTATTTACTTATTTACATATTTATTTAATTATTAATTTACTTCTTTCATGTTTACTTATTTACTTATATATACTGGATATATATTTATTTACTCAGTTATTTACTTATTTAATTATTAATTTACTTGTTTCATATTTACTTATTTACTTATACTGCATATATATTTATTTACTCAGTTATATATTTATTTACATAGTTAATTATTCTTTTACTTATTTCATATTTACTTATCTACTTATAGATACTGTATTCATATTTATTTACTCTCTTAGTTATTTACTTATACACATACGTATTTACTTATTCAATATTTACATATTGCCCAGGTTATACATTTATTTATTTATTCAGACGTTGCTGTGCTGGTCTTTTTGATTTCCTATTCGTTAGAATCAAATTCCTGTTTACCGTAATGCAGTTTTTCATTTCCAGCGAACACAGTAGGCCTATTTACTTTACAAATGAGACTCAACTCCACGTCGATATTTTTAGAACTCATTTCCTCTTACTTTCCTTACTTAATAATGTGTTTCAGAGCGAGCTTGAAGCTTTTCGACTCCGAATTTATGTTCTAACCACATATAATATGTATGAATTACGTGTATATTTTATAGGAATGAACACACATGAATAAAACTTTCATACTTGGTTCAATATTAATTCTTCAGCTTAACAAGTCGTAGACATAAATATTTCACTTGATAATAATAAATGTGTATTACGTATAACACCTTGTAGCAGTTATGTTGAAACTATTCACGTTGGCCCTACAATATTGATTATTTACAGACTTGTCATTAACAGTGAACAAAGTACAGGAAAACTACTGAAACCTTCAATCACACTCTCGAGGACACAACGGTCCATGAACACCGGATTCATAGACCAGATCCTTGTTAATTCTTTCTCGTTAGAGTTTCGTTTCCGGTGGATGAGATATAAATAATTCGTCTACTTTGAAGATTAATCCAAACTATCTCAATCCACTGTTTTTACAAGATGTAGCATCCTATTTTTAGTTTTCAGTTGCTTTATATCTATATTTATTTAGATGAGAAATGTGAAATGTAACAATCAATTAGGCTAATTGGCTTTCAACCTAAAATGTTTATATGATAAATTTATTTTAAATGCTCAATCAATATGATTTATCTATTTGCAAATTTATTATTTGCTACTAGCCGTACCCGTGCGCTCCGCTGCACCCGTTAGAAATAAATATAAAGTAATTACATAATTAAAATAGGACGTTTGATCCAGGGAACATTCGTGTTTGATAGAAGGATAAATCGTTTAATATGTTACTTAATTTAAATTGTATTTAAATAATTAAAATGCGGTCATTTTGGTCCAGAGAGCAATCATTTGGTGCAATGACAATTCCTTTAACATGTTTCTTAATTGTTATTACATGCAACCTTAGTTTAATGAATATTGACATATCATTTAGTTTTAATGTGTATACTTTATATTACTTGCTACATGTTTCAGAAGTTACTGTAATAACATTGTAGAATTATGTCCATCTAGAGAAACTACACTTTCCAATGGTGAAATAATAATTAAACAATTAATTAGCTTCCGATATTACTTCATACAAACACAGAAACATTCTCTGTAGGCTATGTCTAATAGCTTTGTATTGTTGTTGTCCAAGGCCCCTTACAGACGAAGTTATTTGTTTTTATTTCAGTGCAGCGCCTTAGATGGCGTTGTTATTGTAAGTTTAAAACTCATTTATCTCATTAAATATCAGTCCTATCAAAATTTTGCACGGGATAAAACGTATCGGAAATTATTTTTAAAGAAACGTTTGTTATGTAACATTTTTCATGAAAATCAATAATAAGCGAGATATTTCGATTTATTTAATTCAGGCCCCCTTATACCTTTCCTTTTAAATAAAGTATTTTGAATGCCATATAGCCTAAAATCTAAGTTGCAACGAACTTAATTTATATTCCAATTTTCATATAAATCGGTTCAGCCATTATCGCGTGAAAAGGTAGCAAACATCCAGACAGACAGACATACATACAAACAAAAATTTCAAAAAAGCGATTTTCGGTTTCAGGATGGTTAATTATCAGGGAACGGATTTATATGGACTAAAAATATATGAAATATGTAAATATATATGTAGTTATTTTTACCAAAATATGGAATTAAATATGGATTTCTACCAAAATATGGAATTAAATATGGACTTAAAATTATAAAAAAATGACTATGTACGTTAAATATTGGTACATTTTAATCAAACTAAACAAAAAATATAATGGACGTACCTTATCTTCCAATGTAGTTTCAACAAAACACAATTTTTATTGTCTGTTACCATAACAATAGGTTACAAACATTTCTTTCAAGTGCTGAAAAGTGAATCTTCTTCTATTGTCTCTGAGGATAGATTTATACTGACTAAAAGAGCGTTCGACGTCACAAGAAGTAACTGGTACATAATTCAATTTCACAATGTCTGCTGGGGATAAGTCCAAGTTAATCTTCACTGTTGATTCACCACTCATCACAGCAACAACCTTTTGTAGTTCTTCATATCCAGGGTTTTTTGAAAGTACAGTGTCCACCTTAGCTCTTACTGCATCTGCAACTTTACCTCTACCACGATTCAGTTGTTCCACAGTACTATTTATAATTTCAAAACTTTCAGATAGTGAAAGGTGCCTATTTTGGAGACTTTTGAGCGTTTTTATGATGCATGAAAATGTATGCTGAATGTGAGCTAAGTCATTCTTCACACTTATGTCACAGGTAACTGTTTTCGCAGTATCAATTGAGACTGCATCTTCAGAGTCCAATGCAAGGAGAACATTGTTAATAGAGTCTATATGTTCGGCATAATATTCAACTGCTTCTAGCCATGTACCCCATCTAGTTAAAATTGGCTTTGGTGGCAATGGAATTTCAGGGTACATTTCTTTCAACACGTTAACTCTACTGGGAGCTTTGAGAAATACTTTTTTCACTGATGAAATCAACAAATCTACTTTAGGGAAATTGTCTCTGACCACTTCTGCCACACGATGAAATGCATGCGCCACACAAGTAAAATGAGTCAATTTAGGATATACAACAGATAATGCTTGTCCAGCTTTGACCATATAAGGGGCAGCATCGCTAATAAAGAATAACACATTATCGTACATAATACCCTTTGGCCACAGGATACCCATAGCTTCGTTGAACAGTTTAACTATAGTTTTGTTATTGCACTTTTCTAGAACATCACAATGTAAAAGAATTCGTTCAGAATATTGTTCACTTAACAAACCGATAACTACATTACCAACAAGTCTACCTTCTTTGTCGGGAGTCTCATCAATGGAAACCCAAATTGAACTATCTTTAATTTCATCTCTTATCTTCTGTATTGTCTCATCGTAGATGGATGGAGCATACGTCTTCCTAAGTGTTGACTCATCCGGGATTGTATGTTGAGTATATTTTTCAAGGAATTCCCTGAAGACCTTATTCTTTAGTTTGTAGAGAGGAATATCAGCAGAGATGAGAGAACGGCACAGGTCGATGTTAAACTCAGATCTTACATTCGATGTTGTTGGTTGTGTTAAAAACAATTGTCTCTGCTTGGAATTTAGTTGTTTGTTGGCCTGATGTTTACTAGTTGTAATGTGTTGTTGCACCAGGAACTTTTGTGTAGATGATACTGCACACTGACACAAATTACAAAATAATATTTTATTGTCAGTTGATAAACCATCTTCTTTAAATTCTGAAATGTAACTTGTTAGTTTTGATTTTAAATTGACTGAATGACGTACTTTTGGCATATTTACCGTCTTTATAGTATGATTTACAAAACTGAACCTATGTGTACTCTGACTGGCATTTAACTGTTGAGCTGCACAACTGAAGTCTGTTAAAAATTTTAAATTAAATTAATACAGTTTTGTAACTTACTTTCCCATTGTTGATAGGACTGCTAATTTTCAAATAACTCTGATGTTAAAGGGATTACTGAACATGTGTTTAAATCTCTATTGTTGAAATGTATTTTTAAAAGTTAATGGAATTTTGTTTTGTTTTATTGTTAAACCTAATATAATATGGACTGTTTTATATGAAATATGGAAAATATATGGAAATTAACGAAAATATGTACTAAACTCTAAAATATGGAAAAATATGGAAAATAAAAGTAGGATTTTTCAACCCTACACATTGTGAAACATAAAGATAATGCAAAATATAAATTATATTAGCCTTATAAGTAAATATGTATTTACATATAAATCCTTTCCCTGTTAATTATACATGTTAACATCAATTATTTTTGGAAAATCGAAAATTACCAGAAAAAGTTTGGCTACAGATTTATTATTAGTATAGATTACATCTATTACCGGTTCTTCTGTATGGTTGTGAAACTTGGACTCTCACTCTGAGAGAGGAACATAGGTTAAGGGTGTTTGAGAATAAGGTGCTTAGGAAAATATTTGGGGCTGAGAGGGATGAAGTTACAGGAGAATGGAGAAAGTTACACAACACAGAACTGCACACATTGTATTCTTCACCTGACATAATTAGGAACATTAAATCCAGACGTTTGAAATGGGCAGGGCATGTAGCACGTATGGGCGAATCCAGAAATGCATATAGAGTGTTAGTTGGGAGACCGGAGGGAAAAAGACCTTTAGGGAGGCCGAGACGTAGATGGGAGGATAATATTAAAATGGATTTGAGGGAGGTGGGGTATGATGATAGAGACTGGATTAATCTTGCACAGGATAGGGACCGCTGGCGGGCTTATGTGAGGGCGGCAATGAACCTTCGGGTTCCTTAAAAGCCATTTGTAAGTAAGTAAGTAAGTATAGATTGCATGTCAAATATATATGAACGTTTTTGCCTGTTCGGCATCATCAGATATTTAAAAAGACGAAATCTAAACGTAATCCATTAAACTCTACAAAGTAATATGCATAACCAAGTTGATTGATTTTATCATGCGTTCTATGTAGCGGAAAACTATTGAGCAGTAGGCCCATATTTCATTGTACGTTCAGGTATTAGCTCATTGCTCGAAATGTTGGTAACACGCCTATGTTAGAAATTTCGAAATTTATATTAATTTTTATTTTCCGATCTATTAATTTGTATTTGCAATCCATTTTAGGAACTCATCTTCGTCGTTGCTCCAACATTGACAATGTAGAGCAGTTCGTTTGAAGACGAATATTTACTATTTAAGTGTTACTTCTTTGGTTTCACTCATTTTACTATTAATCTGCTTTATTGTGAACATCTTTGTCTCTGTTATAAGGCATTGTAAAGAAAAATATTTATTTTTGTTGGGCGAATTGATTATTAGGGTAAACTCAAACCATAAAAATCTCACAACCTCTTTACACGTAGGATTGCTTTGCCACCTTTCCTCGAAGTCTGATTGCCACAAGTATAAGATTTTGAAAGCACAAGAAGAATAATTACGAAATTAATCATAAAGCATTATAAAGCACGTCTTGAATTATATTAGTACATTATGCAACTAGCCTGTAATGGTAGTAATTAAGACGCGAGTATGTTTGTTTATGAAACGAGCGCAAGCGAGTTTCATAATTTTCATACGAGCGTCTTAATTACTATTATAGTCAAATTTCATATGACTTTATGCTCGACCATATTTATAGCTTGAAATTATTCAGAAGTATTCATTTTATTCTTATCTGACTGAGTAGCGGAACTGACCTTGTGCAATTGTGAGATGTGCGCAGACGCGAAAGTATTGATTTTTTCCGAGGAACAAATGTCCACATTGACCTTGATATAATCTAGAGAGTAAAGTAAACATTAACCTTGATATAACCTTGAAATTGATTTGGACATTGAAAACGAGATGACAAATTGAATTTATTTGAATATTATTTACAAGTAACGCTAATTATTATAGTAACAGAACATAACCTTCTGCGACAGTATTGGATTTCCAGCCTCTGTGACGTTTCGCTAGTTGTCTTTCGATTGCATATCCGAGAATAATCGATACTTGCGCTTTCATATTGCTACAATGGCGTTTTCTGATTGGTGGAACACTGAACTTTAATGAATAGGTGTACTTTAATGAGGTCCATTAAAGGGCTGCTACCAGGTGTATAATTACTACATTTCGGCATGGTCGAGTATAAAAATTAAAATGATATTCCTCATAAAATATTAATAACATTTAAAATAGGAGTTAATTGTCTCAGTAACAGGCCTACTGGTCTGTCTACTCCTGCGATAAATACTGTTGACTCTCTTAGATTTCGATGCTGTCATTCCAAAACTGAAATCAGTTGTAGCCCAACACATCAGGTATTTCAGTTAAGAACTAATCAGTAAGCCCCAGGTTTACAATTCAGTGGATATAGTTGGATTTTGTGATACTCACTTATTTTTTAATTATTTTTATTTGACCAGAATAGGATATTGCTGCAACCATTCTGTGTTAGTAGAGGCATTATTTTTTCTAACCTAGTTATTTTTAATTCAAAGAAAGGAAATTACTTTTCGCGTTTTCTCGCGAAATATTATTTGCACTATCGCTTTAATTTTCGCTTTATTTTTTTATTTAAATGTTTGATACAGAGCTTTGTGAAAATTATCATTATACCGGTACTATTTTAAATTTGCTATGAATATAAATAAAAAATAAATACAATACAATACAAGGATAAATGTTAATCTTCCCTCTGGCTTAAAAAAAGTCCCTTGTACAGACGCTTGTATTTCTCTATTTTGACTATGCTGACATTTTACTGACTGAGCTCTCAGCGACAACAAAACGAAACTTCAACGTGCTCATAATTTGTGTGTACGTTTTGTAAGCAATGTTCGTAAATATGATCATATTACTCCTTCCCTGGAAACAATAGGTTGGCTTAAACTAGATAAGAAAAGAAATTTACATTCACTTCTCTTTCTCTTCGAAATCTTGAACTCTTCTATTCCTTCGTACCTGTCGTCTCGCTTCACTTACCTTTCTTCCCACCACAATCTGAACACACGCTCTCGCCATGAAACAATACTAACAATACCATCCCATCGCACCTCCTCATACTCATCCTCTTTCACAATAGCCCTGCCAAGACTCTGGAATTCGTTACCTGCTAGCATCAGGGACTGTCGAAATAAAATTGAATTCAAACGCAAACTTACTAGGCACTTGGTCAGTAATTGAGACTCGTTCAGACATGGTTTCTTGTAAATAGTTCTCGTAATCTATCACAAAATATTTCAATATCCAGTAATTTCATCACTATAGAATTTTGTTATTCTAGGTTTAATTTGTAATTCAGTAAATACAAAAATGTTGTTTGTTCTTAACTTCTATGATAAAATGTCTAGCTTTCATTAATCAGGTAATCTTGTCGTACTTTAATTTTCATTGTAATTGTAATTGTAAATGTAACATTAACTGCTATTTTATTCTTCGTATTATAGTTGTAATCCCCTGGTAGAGGGGCAGAGAAGGCCTGACGGCCTTATGTCTAACAGGTGAAATAAATAAATACAAAATACTTTTAATTGTATTATTGTTCAAATTATCTACCGGTAAATAATAAATTATTTAATTCTTACTTTTACACTTTCGATAGATCGAAACTATCTGCCAGAAATACAAAAAATGAAATTCTTTCACAACTCTAAATGGGTAGAATGATCCCTTCTCTCTAATGCCTCACGTTACAACTTTCATACAGTCTGTAATCTTCTTAGTTGAAGTAAGAACAGTGATAAAACAGTAAAAGCCAATTTACTCTTCGCCTATCAATGATCACTTAAGAATTGCTTGGTCCGATAGAATTTAAACAGAAAGCAGTAAATTAAAAAAAAAAACAAGAGCCTCTTCATGTGGTTTTGTTAGGTCTCTTTCAAAACCCATTCGGCCATTCAAGTATGACAGTCTTAATGTATCTGCCTCACACTATTGACTTTTGTTCACGATCAGTAAGCAGGTATAGGCCGAGTGGCACCCACTGGTATTTCCTGGATCTAAGAACATCATGTTCTCTTCATAACTTATCTATATTTTTGTCAAGTTGTGATTTTTTTCACTTCACACACACAAACTTGGAACAAAATTTGAAACTTACTTTCTATGAATAACTTATCTCTAGACTCTAGGGATAGCCTAAGTTCCTAGAGTTTCTCGCTTTTCGCAAAAAGCGTGAATTTCGTTTCAAATTTAATTTCCGTTATAATTCTCGAAAATTGTGTCCATATTTTACTAACAGCGTTTACGTGATTTGCAATGATACGTTCGAATGACTTTAATATATATTTTTTTCGCGTTTTTATGCGAAAAAAGAGTGTGTGTATTTATTGGTAATGTCCTAGAGTTAAAGGCTAAATTACCTTCCTTTTTTCAATTAGTCTACATAAAAGTCTCATATACAGTTTTTGTTTTCCACGTATCTAGGCCTAATACTCTAAGGCAGTAGTCGTCAGTACTCGCTGAAATGGGTAGAGTGCATGGAGGGTAAGGAAATATGCTCCGTCGTGCATAAGGGATAGAGAGACAGCATACCCGCCAGCAGCTACGAATGCACGCTAGGGCAGTGTCTTGTCCGCGGGTAAGAACGATAGCCCGAGAGTGCAGTGTTATGATGACCGCTGCTCTAAGGTCCTAAAGTCACATGACTCTCTTTCGATTATCCTTACTATTGAGCAGAGTTATTTTACTTATTTCTTTCATCGGTTTTCACAGAGATGTATATTTATAGTTAAAAAAAATACTACCGACATATTAGAGTTGGCGTCTTTCTAATCAGTGTTGTGTTTGTAATAAAATTATTACAATCAAGTCACACCAAGAAATGTAACGAGTTCAGGACTAGCAGCCTGATATCGCACCCGGCGAAGTTTCTTCTTTTGGAATACTGAATCGACGTTTGTGTTCTAAGATAGAAGAACAGTTGGGAGAAAAGCAGTTTGGCTTCAGGAAGGGAAAAGGTACGACAGATGAAATTGGAGTACTACGAACAATCTGCGATAGATACCTATAAAAGAATAAAGATTTGTATATAGTATTTGTGGATTTAGAAAAGATGTTTGACAGAGTGGATTGAAATAAACTGATGGGGATCCTAAATAAAATTGGCGTGGATTGAAAAGAGATGAGGCTGCTCAGTAACCTTCATATGAAACGAGTCAAAGTCAGGATATGAGAAGAAATGTCACAAGGAAGTAAAATAGGGAGAGGAGTACGACAAGGATGTCCTTTATCATCTACCCTGTTCAAAATATACTTGGATGATTTAGTGAAGAACTATTTTCAGAACATGGGAGGAGTGATACTAGGAAGAAGAAGAATAAATTGCTTAAGATTTGCTGATGATATGGCGTTGTTAGCAGAAGAGGAGATGATACTAAATGATATGCTACTGGAGCTAAATGACAACTGTGAGCAGTATGGGATGAAGATAAATGCAAACAAGACGAAGACCATGGTTATCGGAAGAAAAGTAAATGAGGTAAACTTGCGAATTCTAAATTAGGCAGTAGAGCAAGTGGACAGCTTCAAATACTTGGGGTGTACTATAAGCAGTAACATGAGCTGCTGCCAGGAAGTCAAATGGAGGATAGCAATGGCCAAGGAAGCTTTTACTAGATAAACGTGCATCTTCTGCGGACCTCTGGAGAAAGAACTAAGGAAGAGACTAGTGAAGTGCTTTGTGTGGAGTGTAGCATTGTATGTGGTAGAAACATGGACATTACGACGAAAAGAAGAGAAGCGACTAGAAGCATTTGAAATGTCAATATGTGGAAGGATGGAACGTGTGAAATGGACAGAGTAAGAAACGAAGCTGTGTTGGAAAGAGTGGATGAAGAAAGAATGATGCTGAAACTGATCAGAAAAGGAACTGGCTGAGACACTGGTTGAGAAGAAACTGGCTTCTGAAGGATGCACTGGAAGGAATGGTGAACGGGCAAAAGAAGTTATCAAATGATAAACGACATTAAGATATATGCATCATATGCGGAGACAAAGAGGAAGGGAGAAAATAGGGAAGTCTGAAGAATGCTGGGTTTGCATTGAAAGACCTGCCCTTGGGCAGAACACTACGAATGAATGAGTATATAATAAATTTTGATCTCAATAAATTTGAAACTTATTTAGAAATACAGATTTTATAAACGTCTTTACGTTGGAGTTCACGTCTTTAAGTTTCACTGTATTGTGAACCACGTTGCTAGTAGCAACACTCTCACAACTTTATAAACATGAAATGCGAAATCTGTGATTTAGTAACACAGGAGCCTTTGTTTCTGATTTCAGATTACCGTTACAAATACTCTGTTTTCGTGTTACAATTAATTTTATGTTCCATGGCTGCCTTTCCGTTTCTCTAATTAGTAATGAAAATTGTAATTGGGTTGCTCAGAATTCTAACGGTTCCAATTTTTTCCTCGGTGCGTTCATACTGCACAATTCCTGACATTTTCATCACAACAGAGTAGAATGAAAGCCTTCGAACTTACATTCTAAATGTCCTCGTCTACTCTGGAAACTTCTGAATAAAAAGCAGCAGTTCGTGTTTAAATTGTTCCCTTCTCCCTAATTATAAAAAAATCCTCATGTAGCAGTAAGATTCTTTCCCATCAGCATTTTCTTTCGTTTTTAATTGAACTCGTTAACTAGCTCCACGGCAATTTCCTTCCCGTTCTGTTTTTTTTTTCCTCCACGTTTTCCATCATTGTCGACCGCTTCTATCACCTTTTAGGCATAAAAGCACAGAGTTGCTATTCCTCGGCCTTCTCAGGAGTATTTCCTCGTTCCTCACCGGCGTTAAGGCTACAGAAAGTTCGTGAATGGGCCTTTATCTCGGTCTGCCTCCTACCTTCTTACTGCTTTTAATTACTTGCTGCTAACCACCCCTTATCCTTTCCTTGGCAGACTAAACCCCTGCTTATAGTTGTTCCTTCATTCCATACGCCGTCTGGACTGCTACACCTTTAGCTACGCTTTTATATAACTCGCTTATACAGGGACATCATTTTATGTTTACTAACTTTTTTAATATTAACTTGCCTATACTTCTGGATCAACCCTTTTTCTGCCCCCTTCCACGACTGGCGTTCGATGATACTGACGTAATATACAAACAAATCACTTTACTACGTATAGGAGGGAAGAAAAGTAGTTCATCCATTTACGTAAACTAGGAAATATTGCGCTTTTGAGTTTGATCATTTTCATTACGTTTTTGTTTGATCAAAATACAGTACAGTATTAACAATGAGTGTTTTTACTCACGAACTGAGCTGTCCATGTGGACGTATTCATTATGCAGTGTATATTATACTGTCTATAGCACATTAGCGTACAATATAGAGAATGAAGTTAAATTGAAAAATAATCATAATATGGATATTTAAACAGATTTTTGAAAATGGTGGCCGTTCATTTCGATACAGGCTTCAGTTCTAATGTGCATATTATCGCACTATAGACTATTGCACCTAATCCCAATTACCAGTTTCGTTCTTCGTACTAGTAACTCATGTTGAAATAATTCTGCACCTACTCTATAAAAGACTACCTTACGTACTGTAAATTCAATCTTCACTTCTGCCCGATCCGAAAAGATAAAATTACTCAGACATGTTATCTACTGTCCGTCCAAGTGGTTATGCCGTAGGGTCGTAGAAAGGGAGGAAATCACGTGACAGTTAATTACTTAACGAGGCCATTTTATTTAAGTTATTTTAAACAGTTGTATAATATTATGTAGACGTCCAATTCCTAACAGAAATTAATGCTTTCAGAAAAGAACTAAGGCAGCCCAGCCACTAGCTGGCGAATAAAAGCTGGTGGGGGAAACCGGGATACGACGTAGGAAAATGGACGACAATACCTGTGCGAAAATGATTCATATTGAAAGCTCTTTCGTCAGTGGAAAACGCGAACATATTTTTAGAACGTACTGTTTACTATGACCGTGGTCTTGGATCTGTGAGAAGGACAGTTGAACTTCATTAGTGGAAGGGGTGGGAGTGAAGTACATTCAAAAACTCAGGTACAATAAAAATTGAATTAAAAATAAATGTATTTCTGGAAATCTAGACATGAATCCAGATAGGTGAAGCGAACTTAGGAAACCTGTGTTCATTTTAAACTTCAGGGAATTTTTATTTCAAAATCTGTAATTGAGTAGGAATTATTTCATCCTATTTTAAAGTAAGAAATGTAAGCACCTAACAGCGCACTTTTAATTTATTGACGTTCATCTCTGAAATCCTCAAACTAGTTTCCTGCAGCATCACTATAAATGTTCAATTTATTCATATCTATAATGAAAAAATACAAAGGACAATGACAGTCAAAATAATTTTAGAAAAGAATGAAGTGTTGGGATAATATTAGGAGTTATGAAGGACTTCAGTGGCATCGTTATCTTTCTGATCAACTGATGACCCTTTGCGGTATCTATGGTTTCATGCCTTCTTTTTAAAGGTCTTCCAGTAGATCGTCTTTCTATAATAATGCCCATGGCTTGTCAGTATACCTTTTCATTAATAATCTTCCTCGTATGTAATCGTGAAAACTTTGTAACTAATTCAACAGTTCATAGCATAAATACACGTCAAAAATGACTTTCATACTCCATCGGCAAAACTATCGTGTTATCAAAAAGGAGTGCGTTATATGGCAGTAAAAATTTTTTAATAGCCTCCCTATCGATATAAAAAATGAAACTCAAAACATAAGATTATTTAGGAACAAATTAAAGAAGTACCTAATTTCTCACGCCTTCTTTTCTGTAGGTGAATTCATGACATTCAATAACACTTCATGAAATTGATACTAAAATTGTGTGTTGTACTAGTAGACTATATTGAAATCTCGTCTGTATATATTTCATCTAGACTTTGACTATAAATTAAGACTTTATAATAGTATTAAGTTTTTTGACTTGCTCCATATTCTAGCTGTAAGCAATGTATGAATACCATGGAATGTTAATAAATACAATACAATACAATAACCTAAGGCTGCTTTCTTCCATTTGCTCTTCGGCATTTTTTCTACATGGCTCTGTATTAATGTAGGAATCAGTGATGGATTTAAATTCCAGTTCTTCCAAAATATTTTCATTTCGTGTTGACGTGAATGTGTCTTTAAAATCACATCCGACCATAGGTAGGGTACCACGACGAAAACGGTGATGTAATGTTTGCAGGGTGATCAATTCCAACATTGTGACTGCGTTAATTTAAATGTAACTTATTTGTGAGTTTCAGTCTAAATAAAATATTTTATGAAGTACAAACATATTTCACAGCATGCAATATTTGTTTTTAACGTTAAATTAAGTTGGAAACGTTTTCGCCGAGTAGGCATCTTCAAGCAATGTGTACAATATCTAAAAACATATATAAATACTAAATAAAATCCTTCTGTCTCATAGTTATTTTTATATTTAAGTATGACTTTCCTATTATTGTCTTTGTTTCAATATGTATTTTACTTCTGGAAGAGAAGACCACATGGCCTTAAATCTACCAGAATAAATAGGCATAAATAAATAAATAAATAAATAAATAAATAAATAAATAAATAAATAAATAAATAAATAAATAAATAAATAAATAAATAAGTAAATAAATAAATACATAAATTATTAAATACGTAAATAAATAAATAAATGAATAAACGAATAAATGAATAAATAAATGAATAAATAAATGAATGAATGAATGAATAAATAAATAAGTAAATAAGTAAATACGCAAATAAATAAATACATAAATAAATAAGTACATAAATACATAAATAAATAAATGAATAAACGAATGAATGAATGAATAAATAAATGAATGAATAAATGAATAAATAAATAAATAAATGATTAAATGAATGAATTAATAAATAAATGAATAAATAAATATGTATAAATAAATAATTAAATAAATAAATAAATAAATAAATCTGATGAAAATGCTGGCATTGCCGCTTACAGTTTCAAGGTTTTCTGGAAATCTATTAATGTGGGTGTGTACAAAGTGTACCTTAAGAGAGATTCGGAAGCCATTTCCTTCAAACTTCTTAGTGGTCCAGATACTATGCTTCGTTCCATAATGTCTGACAGGGGAAGTAAGCATTGCCAGCAGAGGAGAAAAGTATGATTGCTATTCAACCAATGGCAGCGGTCTCATTCCACGCTAGTCTTGAAGTTGTGTGGGTAGAACGCCTCAGCCCGTGGTTAACGTCCTGTTTGTCCTAACCGAGGTCGATGCACCGTAAAAGTGCTTAACCATTAGTTAGGCGAAAATTTCAACTCATGGTTATATTAATCGATGTTGATGCCCGTGGCCATCAATCTTACAGAAGAAAAGCATCTTTTAAAGATAGAAAGTATTCTCGAAGAAGGTATAAATCGTTGAATTCGAAAAACCCTGTTAGGTGTGTCAGTTGATATTGTAAAAAGAAACGAATTTGTTTTCAATCCATTCAAATTGCAGACTCCAACCTAGAATTGCATTGCATTCGCAAGCGATTACTGATTTGTTGCGACAACGGCTCCGATCCCCCATGAGCCGATTACAGTCACGACTGGAAGTGCCATTGATGGACTAGTTCCTTCCCTTCCCCATTACGGATGTAGTCGCTATCTTAGAAGCGGCTTTCTATTGTATTATTTTTATTGTTGTTCCACATAATCTAAAACCCAACTCTACTGCGTTTGTCATGTTCAAAACATATTTTAAATTGTTCTGTCTCTCTTTTCTCTATTTGCTTCGTTCTTCTGTCGGCTCTCTTCATGTTCTCTCTTCTATTCCTCACTTCCGTTCCATCTTTGTACCACGCTCTAGAAAATAGCAGTCTTACTATAGCTCCAGCTATGTTCGGACGTTCATATCTCATGTTGCAAATGCTTTTATTACGACATCAGCGAAATTCCCTTGTATTGCAGTTCCGATTATTATTGAAAGGCTATGGATAGTCCATACCAACTTCAGATATTCACCGAGTTGATATATAATGTTTCCAATGATTTCATTATGAGACAATCAGCGAACTTCTCTTGTATTGCAATTCCTTTTATAGAAAGATTTAGAATACGAAATTCGGACATTTATCATTTCCATAGCTCATGTTTCAAATGTTTTCATTACAAATCAATTGGCGAACACCCCCTCCCGGTATTGCATTTCTGTTTATTGAAAAATTATGGAAAATAAATTCGGAAATCCATCGTCTTCATATTCATGTTCCAGATGTTTTCATTACAAATCAATCGGCGAACTTCCCTGGCATTGCAGTTATTATTGTTGAAATTCTATGAAGACACCGTCTTCATATCTAAACTTGATGTTTGAAATATTGTAGTTCGTATTATTACGGCATAATAATTCAGTTCCGTTCATCTAAAAGAACTTTACATCTTTTTTTTCTTCAGTAGGTTATTTTACAACGCTTTATCAACAGCTTAGGTTATTTAGCGTCTGAATGAGATGAAGGTGATAATGCCGGTGAAATGAGTCCGGGGTCCAACACCGAAAGTTACCCAGCATTTGCTCATATTGAGTTGAGGGAAAACCCCGGAAAAAACCTCAACCTGGTAACTTGCCCCGACCGGGAATTGAACCCGGGCCACCTGGTTTCGCGGCTAGACGTGCTAACCGTTACTCCACAGGTGTGGACTTTACATCTTTGAAAAATCATATTTGTTTTTACAAATACATATACGGATTGTTTAAATTTTCTAAATACTGCAAGCACTTCAATTTTTATGCGCATTTTAATACATGTAGGGGAGAGTCGGGTAGTATCGGACATCGGGTAGTATCGGACAGTGCGTATCTTTCATCTACCACCATATGGTAGTACCTGAATGACATGGTTACGTTTCTCTATGCGACATCACAGAAACGTAACCACGTCAATCAGGTACTATCATCGTGTGGTAGATGAAAGAAACTCACTGTCCGATATTACCCGATGTCCGATACTACCCGACTCTCCCCTAATGTTGGTTGCTGTTCTAACCAAAATTACCGACTCGAACTTCCCCCTCGCAGTTCAGATGCAGATGGCTACGAAATATTCTACACAACGAAAAAGGAGCTTTCACAATCAGTATCACAAAGAACATCCCAGTAGATCTACAGTTTACAAGTGGCGCAAGAATTTTGTTGAGACCGAATGTTCTGTGCGACATGTGAAATGACTCCCTCATCCATGGTTTGCTCACTCTACCTTGGAACGGGTTAAGAGAAGTCTCTTTCGGAGTCAACAAGACTTGCGGCTTGGGAAAGTGGTATTCAGCATATTATGGATTGGCGAGTACTGCGAAAAAGATTTACACTCACAGGATTGCAAGTGAAATTACTTGTCGTGCAATATTTTACGATTGCAGAAAAGACGATTCGTAGATAATTTTGCACAGAAATGTTACTTCGGTAGAAGACAAATGAAGCATAATTTTTATATATGAGAGCACGTCTCAAGTCACTGTTAAGTTCAACATCTACACAGCGAAAACCAATATGCTATCTGAAATATGTTCACGAAAGTCACGAGTTGAATGAGTGTTGTGCCCTTCGCAAAGAAAAAGTATACTGCCCTTTCTTTTCATGGAGAAGACCTTTACCGGATTCATGAAAGTCGACATGGTCCAACAGCTTCTTATTTTACGCTTGGTAAATTACTTACAATGAGGACATATTCATTTCCAACACCTCTTAATATCTTGGAGGACTACGGAAGTACCTTAACATTCATTTTCCAGGACAGTGTATTGGTCGAGGGGCGCCGATAACATGTTAACCATTTTTCCCATCTTACACCTCTGGAATTTTTCTGATAAAAATTCGTTAAAGGTTCAGTCTACGCACCACCCTTACCATGTGTCGCTGAACTGACACATCGAATTATTTCTGCAGTTGCAGAAGTGACGCCAGAGGTGTTGCATCGAGTGGGGGAAGAAATTGACTACTGTCACATTACCAATGAAAGCCATTGTCTCATGACTGTGCCAGGTAAAACTTGAAGTCATTATGCACATTCTGACACTTCGAAAAAATGTTAACCTCTTTTGAATAAATGGTTATACTCTTTCAATTGTGAACTTTTTATACATTTTGTGTTTTTAGATCTGACTAGAAGTTAATTAATATTACAATGACTTGTTGGTACTGTAATATTATCATTAATTATTATTAATATTATTGTGTTAAATTTCCGATGGATTTTAATGCCTTAGTCATTAACGAAAGCATCTCATATCACAACAGCCTTTAGCACCTTGCACACAAAACATTCAGTATCTAAGATACTTTTCTACATTTCATGCACATGATTCGTTGGTAGTTGCAGATGTTTCATAGAATTTTTTGTTGTTCAGAAATTAAACTATTCACATAAACAACTATTCACAATATTTTCTCTGATTCCCAAGTGGTAATGGAGTAATTCTATACACTCTTGCTAGTTGGAAATTTTAAAAAGAATAGCGCGACAAACAAGTCTCGGGGACAGCGATCTTCCCGCAAACTGCGATTCCTAAGCTGGTGGTCTGACTTTGTAATAACACTCACAATTCCACTAATAAATTTTGTAGATAAAGTAAGTTGGCATACCTGCATTGCAGTTAACCGCAGAGTAAATAGAGAGAAAATAGCACTGACAGAGCGATCTTAATCATACTTACTTGTGTCTTAATTAAACGTTAATTAAAAGCTGAAGATTTTAAGATAACATTAAGACCACACAATTAGAAATTAGATTTCTTGTATTATGAACTCTGAATTGGACAAAACTTTAGCACACAGTTACAAATTAAACCTCTGATATTAAGTTCACTGTATTATACAGAACGATATCATTTGGAATTAGAAGTTAAGTTCACTACATGATTTTCACAAATTTTTCTTTGTGGTACGAGGCGCATCCAGAAAGTAAGTTCCCGATTTTTTTCCCTTGAAAGTAAACGTAATTAGCCGTGTCAATTGCGCACGCGTAACAGATCTATGACGTATCAATCATATGCCAGCCGGACAGGTCCCGCCTGGTGCCAGTAGCGTGGCAGCAGTGGTCCGAAATGGAAGCTCTTATTCCTTCTCCCGCCGCCTGCGAGGTTCGGTCGGTGATAAAGTTCTTTAATGCACAACACAAAATGCAACGTTTAGGAGCAGCACTGACATTTGTGCAGCGGTATCATGATGACGGCGACGAGTTCCTCGAGAAGATCGTCACTAGCGTTGAGACTTGAATTTCGCACTTCACCCCGGAAACCAAGCAGCAGTCAATGCATTGGCGGCATAGTGGATCTCCGGTCAGGACGAAATTCAAACAGACGCTGTCGGTACGGAAAGTGATGTGCACGGTGTTCTGGGACAGGAAGGGCATTCTGCTCATTGACTTCCTTCCAAGAGGTGAAACAGTGAACGCTGACCGTTACTGTGAAACACTGCGAAAATTGCGACGTGCCATTCAAAACAAGAGGCGTGGAACGCTTACTGCAGGTGTTGTGCTCCTCCATGACAATGCTCGTCCACATACGGCTCGGCGCACAGCAGCTGTTTTGACGGAATTTGGCTGGGAGTTGTTTGATCATCCACCCTACAGTCCTGATCTTGCTCCCAGCGATTTTCACGTTTTCTTGCACCTCAAGAAATTCCTGTCCTCTGATGAGCGTTTTGGCAACGACGAAGAGCTGAAGACGTCTGTCACACGCTGGTTCCATTCACAGGCGGCAGAGTTCTGCGACAGAGGGATACAAAAGTTGATCCCACGATACGACAAGTGTCTCAATTCTGATGGTGGCTATGTTGAAAAGTAGCTGAAACATTGCTGTACCTGTTGCCAATAAATGTTTTCCTGAAAGTGTGTGTTCTTTTTTTTTAAATAGGGAAACTTACTTTCTGGATGCGCCTCGTATTTCACAAACAGAATGTATCACGTTTTAAACATACGACTTGCAAGGTAATGACGAGATTGTGATAGCAGAGTTACACTAACTTACAGTCTATGACCTATCCTATAGATAAAAATTGATGATATATAATCACTGAATAAGTAATAACTGCTTTACTGCGTTAATATTATGATAAATTACCTGGCTGACTAGTTTCTACGTTTTTGCGTGATTCTCTGAACCCCAGTGGGTTCTAGTGCTGTCTTACGATTTCCTGTTGTGGTGTCGCGTGTTCGTGATTGTTTCGAAAAGGGTGTGTTTTTAAATTCAGTTGAGTGATCAGGATGTGTTGTGGCTGTGTTTTGTGTGTTTGTAAATTTCAACAGTTTTATCAAAACGTATACAGACAACGGAAGTATAACCTTGAATTTACTTTTAGAAGATTTATCTGAACATATACAGGCAATAGAATTAAAATCTTGAATTGCTTTTAGCAGTTTTATCAGAACATGTACAGGCAATAGAAGTAAAATCTTGAATTGCTTTTAGCAGTATTATCAGAACATATACAGGCAATAGAAGTAAAATCTTGAATTGCTTTTAGCAGTTTTATCCGAACATATACAGGCAATAGAAGTAAAATCTTGAATTGCTTTTAGCAGTTTTATCCGAACATATACAGGAAATACAAGTAAAATCTTGAATTGCTTTTAGCAGTTTTATCCGAACATATACAGGCAATAGAAGTAAAATCTTGAATTGCTTTTAGCAGTTTTATCCGAACATATACAGGAAATACAAGTAAAATCTTGAATTGCTTTTAGCAGTTTTATCCGAACATATACAGGCAATAGAAGTAAAATCTTGAATTGCTTTTAGCAGTTTTATCAGAACATATACAGGCAATAGAAGTAAAATCTAGAATTGCTTTTAGCAGTTTTATCAGAACATATACAGGCAATAGAAGTAAAATCTTGAATTGCTTTTAGCAGTTTTATCCGAACATATACAGGCAATAGAAGTAAAATCTTGAATTGCTTTTAGCAGTTTTATCAGAACATATACAGGCAATAGAAGTAAAATCTAGAATTGCTTTTAGCAGTTTTATCAGAACATATACAGGCAATAGAAGTAAAATCTTGAATTGCTTTTAGCAGTTTTATCCGAACATATACAGGCAATAGAAGTAAAATCTTGAATTGCTTTTAGCAGTTTTATCAGAACATATACAGGCAATAGAAGTAAAATCTTGAATTGCTTTTAGCAGTTTTATCAGAACATATACAGGCAATAGAAGTAAAATCTTGAATTGCTTTTAGCAGTTTTATCAGAACATATACAGGCAATAGAAGTAAAATCTTGAATTGCTTTTAGCAGTTTTATCAGAACATATACAGGCAATAGAAGTAAAATCTTGAATTGCTTTTAGCAGTTTTATCAGAACATATACAGGCAATAGAAGTAAAATCTTGAATTGCTTTTAGCAGTTTTATCAGAACATATACAGGCAATAGAAGTAAAATCTTGAATTGCTTTTAGCAGTTTTATCAGAACGTATACACTTGGATGTGGCGATGTAAACATTGTGTTTAATTTGGAGTGGAACGACTCGCAAGTTTATGAAAATTCATCTCACATTGTTGGCGGGAATGTTGCAGTATTCGGTGTAAAGTACCGTGCTTCTTAAACAATTCAACTGAAAATACAGTTTTTGTCACAAGGCTGAAGGAGAAGTGAGTTAGAAACTAAGTGTTCAACTTCTAATGGAGGAAGAATGGAAGACCAAAACTTAGAGTAGGTCAGAATTCCGTTTGTAGTTCATGAACAGCCTAAGAGACTCAGTTTTCCTCTACAAATTTTGGCCCCAAGGAATTAATTGTTAATGTTTTGAGCAGTACGCCACTCCAGTACCCTGTTCTGATTGCGGCACTCTACCTGATCCAATACGAGAGTCCGTCCGCAACTGACATTGATCTTAAAAGTAAAGAGTCGGTTGTGAGTAGGCTACTCGTTAAGTCAAAAGAGCTCATCGCATACAGTTCCAGTAGTGACATGACAAGCTGCAGGTGTTACCAACCAAATACGTAGAAATTTCACTACCACAAAGAGAGAGAGTGTAACATTTCAGAGTGCTCTGGATCCGTCACTTCGCATTTCGTTAATGTAAAATTTTGAAAATATTACCCTCTACAATTTTTTAATCTTATTAAGCATCTTTCAATTACACCCTGTAGGTATGTTGGTTTAAATAGATGTTAGGTTAGCAGAAGATCGCATTTCCAAATAGTGAGGATTAAACAGTCTATACCCTGCATGTATATAATTATGATGTAACTGCTGAGCGCGAAATTGACCACTTATTTCTGGTGTCAAGGTTATGGTGCCATTTAATCTGCTCGTTCTTTGGTTTGTCACGCCCTGCACTTAATATAATGAGTATGAATTATTTGACTATCGGTCAAAAGTTTCGTAACAGCTTGACAGCAAAGTACGTCACTTTAACGATCATCTCACAGGGACCGACTAGACTTGGTACATGACCAATGTCGTGCGTTGTATTCTATGCTCTTGTAAACGGCGGAAATTCGCTTTGCTGATTACATGAGTACAAAGTGAAGTTACGTCTAGGAAGCCTTGTGATAAAGTAAACCAATTGTGCATTCATTGGAGAAATAATGGTTTTCACGTATGAAACTGCATTAAGTATTAATACAAAATATTACAAATATACATATTTATAAATTTATAAGTTGTTATTAGTTTCAAACAATGGAGACAGAAAACAAAATATTATAGCTGCCCTTTCTAAGGGTTACCATGGAGATACAGCCTACTGAACAATCCAAACAAGATAATATATTTTTTTTGTATCCTAATGGTTTTTAGCGCAGTAGTGTAATAACTGTTTTTGTTTTGTATGTAACTTGGTAAGCTATACTTTCAAGAACTTATTCCATTTTGAATTTTAAGAATATAAATAGTTATGTACTATGATTAAAGAGTTTCTTAAGATTTGTAGCCCGATGTCCTCGAGATGGTAACTGTGTAGGCCGAAACGGTTGAAAAGACCAACTGAAAATCTTGTTCGTTTGCAGTTCTCGATGTTATATTTGTGTGAAAAATATGTATCATATTTAATATATTTATAATAAATGCTCACCAAATGGATAAAAAAATGGAGATAAAGAGAAATGTAATGATAGGATACAAATGTAAAAATACTAAGATATAAAGGAACAGAAGTGGAAATATGAAAACCAAAATATATTTAATACACATCTTAAAACAAAATACATTTTAATGCAGTAATAAGGTGTAATTTGTATTCCCAGACGACTATGAATGTTACAATACTTCCGTTACCACAGGAAAGTTAGATGTGGTATTTATTTATTGTATACAGTGTATTGGCCAGTTGTAAGAATGTTATGTGAAATGAAACATAAATTGTTCTGCGTGTTTCTTTTGACTTTATTTATTTATTTATTTATTTATTTATTTATTTATTTATTTATTTATTTATTTATTTATTTATTTATTTATTTATTTATTTATTTATTTATTTATTTATTTATTTATTTATTCATTTATTTATTTATTCATTTATTCATTTATTCATTTATTCATTTATTCATTCATTCATTAATTCATTCATTCATTCATTTCTTTATTTAAATCCACCACCAACAGAAGCAGGCTTCCAATTACAGGTGGCTTACATAGATACATACACAAAATACATAATAAGAGAGAAACAAAACATACAACATAAACGAAAGAAAGAAAATACATAACGGTAATAGATGCTAGAATATAGTATTGCAGTTAATATAGTGCCAAATGTCTATATAATGATGCAAAATTATTTAAATCTAGAGTAAAAACATTGTAATACACTTCATCATAATTTAAATTTCTAAGGAAATACAATTCTTTTTAATATTGTATGAAATTTGTCAACTGTCAAACTGAAATCTCATTGAGAATCACAGTTTAAAGACAGAGAGTTGTAAGTATTACACATAACAAACTATGGAGAGTTCATGAAGAAAACAGTTCAAGAAATGGAAATAACAAAAGGTTGCCTATGACGTAATTCTGTTTTTTTTTACATTGAACTGAAGGAACTTAAGAAAATCACAGTTATTCAATATACCGTTAATAGTCTTACAGAGCAAAATTTGACTATTTATTAATCGTCGAGATGTTAAAGTTTTATAATTAAATTCAAAAAGCAACTGATTATATGAAATTTGCTTGTCATAAGACGACACGTGATGTTTTTTTTAAATATAAATAACGTAAAAATCTTTTCCGTAACCTTTCTATTTGCATCTGATGGGACTGGAACTGAGGTGACCATATTACAGACGCATACTCTAGCTTACTCCTAACTACAGTTTTATACAGAGTATCATTAGTATTTATATTTTTTAATTCTTTTGTGCGAGATCGTGCGTATTTCCTTGGTTTCCGCACAAAACCAATCCGCGGAAAGTCTAAAATTCCACATTCAGTATTCCCAAATTAACACACATAACAATTTCCCTCTTCTTACCGCTTAAGCGCGACATTCATTTTACTGCTTTAGGCTTTTAACATATTATTTTTAGAGACGTTTAACATAGTAATAATTATAAATTGGAAACTTACCACTGCAATTTCACCTAAATTGCAATGTTAATTATTGTTTTTAAATATTTGCAAAAATTAAGTAAAGTCTACTACTCCACGGAAACTTATTGCATTCCTGATACAAGTAACATTAAGGAAGCCGTGAATAAATCAACAAGATTCCAGATGCGGATGTTATTACTGCAATATGTTATATAAATAATATTGTTAAAATATTAAAATGAAAAATAAATCATTACATAACCTTACCGTTTAAGTTCGCATTTATAGACTGAGGGGAAAAAAAAGACAGACGTATATCACGGCCTGCTGGAGTATAGTAAACACAGAAAACATTTTATAGCAACAATGTTGAAGAAAGATATTTTGGTTTTCCGAAGTTGCCGTCATTAAACAGAAACCAACATGGAGATTTCATTGCAATTAATTAGAAATTCGTCTTTCAGGTATGTAATAAACGATCTTCGCACAAAATAATGTACCATACACGAGCGGTATGTTTGTTTTTATGTTCTCGGAAATTAAAAAAGCTCAACTACGTTTTGCTTTTTCAAACTTTTCCTCGAACATGAAAACGTCAACATACCGTCTTGTAACGCATATTACTATTCTATTTCTGATTATAAATCCTAATTTTCTATATGTATCAATTTTTATACCCTTAAGAGTTCTTACGAATATTATGCACATAAGATAGAAATATTAAGGTTCCATATTGATGGCAAATATACAAGGCACTCTGAGTGGTATTTCATATTGTTAGACATCTTGGTTGTGTCGATTTGAAAGTGTTGTAAATCGTTGCCACGCGTTGGAGAATAACGCATTATAAAGCTGTAAAAAAAAGTAGGGAATTCTATACGATGGTGAGATGGGAACATATGACACCGTATAGCTCCACAGATAAGGGGAAAATTTATAACGCAGGGATTGTAGGGACTTTTTAGATGAGAAAGAAGAGAATGTGTGTGGGAAATTGAAAAAAAGAGGGGAAAGCAGTGTTGAGAGAAAGGGAAAAAGACGCTGTCATTTGTCACTAGTTGCAACCTCGTGTTGGAGGCGTGCTTGTTTGCAGCTGTGGAATACATGACAGCCATTTTTACTTTCTTCCACTGTTAACGATGCCATCTGTTGACGATCTCATGATACTACATTGACCTTTATCTAAATTTTGATTGAAGAAATGTCCCGCACGTGACTGTGAAGTGGCACGTAGTGGTAATTTGAGACGCCGTCGGCGGGCGCTGTAATTCCGTGGAAGTTTGACATGTGCAGTCACGCTTCGCTGTCTCCACCCACCTTTGTTTCGCGGATGTAAATCGTCTCAGATGTACGCTTATATTTGCAGTCGGGCGTGTGACTCTACATACATTACCAAAATATCTGATAGTTTGGAATGATAAGCGTCAGGAATTTCCATATATTTTCTATTCTATGTTAACTTACATTTATTCTATATAAAACACCATAATTACAAGAATATATGATACTTATTTCAAATTCAAATATTTTATGTGAAAGATTATAGGGTCCACACCTGTGGAGTAACGGTCAGCGCGTCTGGTTGCGAAACCAGGTGGCCCGGGTTCGATTCCCGGTCGGGGCAAGTTACTTGGTTGAGGTTTTTTCCGGGGTTTTCCCTCAACCGAATATCAGCAAATCCTGGGTAACTTTCGGTGCTGGACCCCGGACTCATTTCACCGGCATTATCACCTTCATCTCATTCAGACGCTAAATAACCTAAGCTGTTGATAAAGAGTCGTAAAATAACCTACTAAAAAAAAAGATTATAGGATACAGAGGTACTGAAAAATGCGAAAAGGAAATGAGAATAAATTTAATAATTTCGAGTCGCCAACGAAAATAATGCAATAAAAAAAGTGAGAAATGGGCCTACTAAAAATATCTAGGAAATCTGTTGTATATAACCTAATAGAAAGCAATAGACTTCAGGCCTATTTATAAAGGCAATTTTTATATCCTACTTTGAAAGATTTAGGATCAAAACTGCAGAAGAATCTCTGTGCATATGCAAAGACAGTCAGACTGTTGAACATTTGATTTTTCACTGTCCAGCGTTCGAAAGAAAAAGCCACTTTTTAAGATATCATATCTCGGACTGCAATTTAAATTACTGCACACCCCTTTACCATTTACTTAGGAAAAAATGTTGTTATAAACAATTCACAGAGTTTATACACCACATCCACGCAAGACTGTAGCTATTGAGTATGTAAATTGGAGAGTTTTCTTTTCTCAATCGTAGGTACTATCAGGGACTGGAATGCTTTACCTGCAGACTTACTAAAGGCTTTACCAACAACCAAAAATGTATTTAAAAATAGGCTTAAGGACCTTACTAATAGACGGTAATTATACACAGTATTTAAAGGGTGTAAATGATATGTTGTTATTGAAGTGTTGTATCAGTGAAGAATTATGTTGTGTCAGTGAAGTGTGCTGTGTAAGTGAAACGTGTTCCTGTCAGTGAAGCTTTATAGTTTATAGTGGCAGTGCAAAGTATTTGAACAGTGAAATGTTTTTGAAGTGTTAGTGAAATCAGGATAGAATCAGTGAAATGTGTCGTAGTTCCATTGCAGTGAGTGAGTTGACAGCGAAATGAGTGTAATTTGAAAGGTACTTGTGCAGATATGAACATATCATACTCGTGGGTTTTAGTTCGATCTTAGTTTTAACATACAAATTGAATTTATTTCAAATGTTATTTTAAGTGATCGTTTCATTTAATTTAGTATATTCCATGTTGTTGTTGTTATTATTATTATTAATTATTGTTAGTATTAATTATTAGTAGTATTATTAATTGTATTGTTAATTAATAAGTTTATTACTGTCATTATTCAGTGTAATTAGTTACCACTGCCACCGGGTATATACCCACTGCAGTGTGAATAAATACATACATACATACATACAAATTAATGATAATATAAAATCCTAATGCACTATCTAAAACAAGTTGTCTCTCTTTGGGACATAATAATAGTAATAACAACAATAACAATGTTTGTATTATAGATTTTACTATTGTTCAGTATTTGATGACAGGTATATAGTTTGTAACCGTAAATAATTTTGTTTTTATTTCTCTACTATCACAAACCACCTATATATTAGGTGTTCAATTTGTAACCAAACCAATTTTCTGCATTATCTCTTTACTATTGCTTAAAATTATGTTTAAAATCTCAAATTTATGTCATATTCTTGCAATTTCTCTACACCTTCGATTATAATTTCTAATTTTATTTAATTTTGTTTTAAATGAATGTAATTATTGCATAACGTATTTAGTGTTGTTTACTGTCTATTAATTAGTGTATTTATATTGTAACTATGACTCATGCCTATTAATACTTCTTTAAAATTATGTATTGTCTCTACATAATGTATTTCACATGTAACAAACTACAACCCTAATGTAACAAAAGGGTAAAATAGAGTTTCAGTATTTGGATAATAATAATAATAATAATAATAATAATAATAATAATAATAATAATAATAAAAATAATAATAATAATATAATATTTACTTACTTACTTACTGGCTTTTAAGGAACCCGGAGGTTCATTGCCGCCCTCACATAAGCCCGCCGTTGGTCCCTATCCTGAGCAAGATTAATCCATTCTCTATCATCATATCCCACCTCCATCAAATCAATTTTAATATTATCTTCCCATCTACGTCTCGGCCTCAACAAAGGTCTTTTGCCCTCCGGCCTCCCAACTAACACTCTATATGCATTTCTGGATTCGCCCATACGTGCTACATGTCCTGCCCGTCTCAAACGTCTGGATTTAATGTTCCTAATTATGTCAGGTGAAGAATACAATGCGTGCAGTTCTGCGTTGTGTAACTTTCTCCATTCTCCTTGTAACTTCATCCCTCTTAGCCCCAAACATTTTCCTAAGAACCTTATTCTCAAACACCCTTAATCTCTGTTCCTCTCTCAAAGTGAGAGTCCAAGTTTCACAACCATACAGAACAACCGGTAATATAACTGTTTTATAAATTCTAACTTTCAGATTTTTTGACAGCAGACTAGATGACAAAAGCTTCTCAACCGAATAATAACAGGCATTTCCCATATTTATTCTCTGTTTAATTTCCTCCCGAGTGTCATTTATGTTTGTTACTGTTGCTCCAAGATATTTGAATTTTTCCACCTCTTCGAAGGATAAATCCCCAATTTTTATAGTTCCATAATAATAATAATAATAATAATAATAATAATAATAATAATAATATATCATTATCAACACCATCAGCAGCAGCAGTATCAGCATAAAGGCTTGGTCCATATGACCCGTTCCAGTTCCAAACCAAAAGCTATGTTTCTCCTTCCATCGTTTTTTCGGGAGGTTTCTACTTCGCCGTTCACCTGTTTGCTTGTATTGAAGAATATATGGGAGTTTATTTGTATTCATCTTTAACACATGTTTTAAATATTCGTCTTGATTTTGAATCTGTTCATTTAAATTAAGTGCACTGAGCCCTGATCTAATTACTTCATTTGAAATCTTGTCTGAATTTTCTGTCTGCTACTGGACGCAAGAACTCCACTTCGGCTGTTTGAATTCTTTGTTGTTTTTGTTTTGGCAAGACCCAATGTTCAGAGCCATAGAGTAGCATAGAGACCGCCATTACTTTGTAGAATTTCATCATTATTTCCATCCTTGCTCTGTTCAGGCGAATTCGTTTCAATGTAGCTTTAGTTTTATATTTGTAATGTAATAAAAGGTAGTTGCCTTTCAAGCAAAACATATACAATTTTCGACGGATTCTAAATAGAGGAGAGTCCAGTGTATGTACGAATATTACAAGAAACCTGAATATTACTGACAGAAGACTGATAACTCACAACAGACAGGACGGAATAACTCTGATTGAGGTTCTGGTTGGCATGTAGAGACACGGAAATAAAATTTGGTGCTCCCTTGTTGTAGAAGCCTCGCTTACAACGCACTGCGCATGTGCAGTAAACAAGAGCCCTTGTATCTACAGATACTTGTGAACAGTCGTGTGAAATTGTGGACTCCCATCTAGACTCGATCAAAATTTATTATCTATTACCAGGCAGTACATCTCACTTGACGATATGTGTTAGAGGAAGAACAATGCATCTGAAGTCTTACTAGTGTAATATGTAGCTAGTCAGCGATGTATGCAATGGAGGGGAAAGGAACTGGCTACCCTACCCCATTATCTCCTGGCCTACTTGCCTCATAAGTGGTGCCTTGTTGGTATCATTTGTGAGGTTCAGAATTGTCTTCGGACAGTTTACTGAACAACAATGAATGCGAGGTTTGCCTAGATGGCAGAGAATGTACGTAATTTAGCATACTTACGCCTTCTTTCAGAGAAATGTTTTCTAATTCATTTTACGACGCTTTATCAACTGCTGCCGTTATCTAGCGACTGAGAGATACGAAGGTGTTATATCAGCGAAATGAATCCAGGATCCAGCGCCGAAAATTACTCTGCGTTTTCTGTTAAAAGGTTGAGGGAAAACCCCGGAAAAACCTCAACGAGGGAACTTCCCCCAACAAGGATTTGAACACGGGCCAGCTAGTTCTCGGTCAGACATGATAACCGTTACTCCACACCAGTGGACAGAAGTTTGTTTCCAGGCAATATTATTGGAATATGTTTCTCTAAAACAAAGTACATAAAAACATCTGTGTCAGTTTTTGTGAAAATTTCAACCAGGATTTACAGTAAGAAAAATATAGGCTAATGTGGTAAAAGAAAAAGGGTCTCATTTTCGAATTGAGTGCATGCCAGTGATCTTCTTCTTCTTCTTCCTCGTGTTTTAGGATAAATCCTGTATTTTCCAACTTTGCTGTCTTAATCCGATGTTGGTGTCCAACTTTCCTTCCACCGTTTAGGGGGTCGTCCCAAAGGTCTTTGGGTGTCCAACTTTCCTTTCATTGCGATTTTCGGGAGTTTGTCTTCCGTCATGCTTAACACATGGTCCCGCCACCCTTTTCTTCTAGTCTGATCCATTTTGTCACGTCCTGCACTCCACATTTTTCCCGAATCTCATCATTCGTCTGCCTGTCGTATAACGTAATGCCAGCAATACTTCGTAATGTCCTCATTTCTGTTGTTGTCATCATTTTTGCAGTTTTTTTTGCCAGTGATCTGATATCACTTATTTTCGTTTCTGTCAACTATAAGATGTGACAAGCAGGATCTGCGTGTTGTGAGCAGGGATGTCCCTTCTTAAATACAACGATCCCAAGTGGATGTTGTTAAACCACGCGAATTATGACTGTGTGTGTGTGTGGCAATACAGGGGTTAACAGTAGTTGCCAGAGTATATGGTTAAATGCCGTGCTCGTTAGTGTGGCTAGCGAACCGAGTTAACGACACAATCAAAACCCATGTCGACACGGGGTCAGGAGGAGAGATTACCTGCTCTTATTTAAGCATGTGCAATGATCCGATGTGTGCGGCCACTCCAGTCATTTTCCAAAGCAACACATGCTTTCAAAATTGTGTGGTTACATAACTTCGATTCAAAACAAAAACATTTGTGATGTGCGATACAAATATTTTCTGCCTTCGTAATTCAGACATTTCCCTTTATCATAACAGTTATTTGCTAAAAAAAAGTTCTCTCTTCTTCCTCCGCAACTATGATGCTCCATTTTCATGTCCGTGATGGTAATGACTGTGTTACTGAATTCGAATATTAGGCTATAGGCTTACTCGAATCATTGCAAATGTCTTCTATATGCAAGTATCCGGGCTTAAGTACATATGAATAGGTTGCAGTTGTACAAATGTGTACATATAGGCCTAAATAAGCTAGCAACATATGCACGTACACACATACATGCATACATATTGACAGATGTACATACATAAATAGGTACATACATTTATTTATTTATTATTTTGCTAATAATTGTAACATAAAATATAATATATACACAAAAACTTTAGCTCACCCTGAAAGAGTAGAACTCGTGCTCAGGGGCGGATTCCTTAATTGAAATTAATAATTATACAATACAATTTGTCTTATGTCTACTGTGCAATTATAGTATATAAATTTAAATTTATCCGCACCTGTGGAGTAACGGCTAGAGCGTCTGGGCGCGAAACCAGGTGGCCCGGGTTCGATTCCCGGTCGGGGCAAGTTACCTGGTTGAGGTTTTTTCCGGGGTTTTCCCTCAACCTAATATGAGCAAATGCTGGGTAACTTTCGGTGCTGGACCCTGGATTCATTTCACCGGCATTATCACCTTCATCTCATTCAGACGCTAAATAACCTGAGATGTTCATAAAGCGTCGTAAAATAACCTACTAAAAATTTAAATTTACAATTTTTCAACTTTTATAAAATCCATAATTAACTTTTTAAATTTCATACTAGAACTATTAGAATTGAGAAGATTAGGAGATTTAAATATAAATTTGTTATATATTTTTGGGTCTAAATTACTACTATGATTAAATACTGTAACAGTGTTGCATTTTGGTTCAAACAATCTTAAAGAATTCATACCTTTTGTTTCATAACTGTGAGAATACAATTCAAAATTATTTCGATTTTTATTTATGAATTTTATTAATACAATATAATAAATTTGTCTTACGTTAAGTGTAGAAACAAATTTTGAGATGGAAAATCAATAGGTTTATGAAGACATATTTTAATTATTTTCTTCTGTAATAAATAAAGTGGATTAAATTTGGATTTAAATGAGCTACCCCAGCCTGTAATTCCATACATAATTACCGATTGAAATAAAGTTAAATATATTGTACGTAATAAATATGAATGCATGCATGCATACATGCATACATACATACATACATACATACATACATACATACATACATATATACATACATACATACATCGCACATCACACATCACAAATGTTTTTGTTTTGAATCGAAGTTATTTACCCATACATACACACACGCACGCACGCACGCACGCACACACACACACAAAGTACGTACAATATAACTTAAAGCAGCGTTTCTCAAACTACGTAGTTTGAAGTGGGGACCACTTTTTTAAGTCAGAACAGTTCCACAGACCACCTTACTCTTGTTCCCATCGAAAGCAAATTTATAATTTTTGTAGCTTATTTTATTACCAGTATACTTATATTTTAAAATATAATTAACTAAAATTAATTGAATTCAATTATTTTCAATATCAGTATTAACTAATTGAGTTAACGTTAATAGAAGAACCTGTTTGTGTTCCTTGTTACAAGGCAGGATTAAAGTAATCAACTTTATTTAGGGAAGGCCTCTGAATAGCAGAATATTTTCATTACTTTGCAATGTTTGAACAGCTACCACTAGGGCTAGATATTTCTTTAATGTGACTAGAATTACTGATATTAATATCTTCACACACAGCTTCTGAACGACTAGCACTGTCTAAATAAAGCTTATTATCACGTTCCTTTCTTTTCAAAGATCCGGATCGAAGCCAATTTTCCATTATGTATAATGGCTACTACTTAACAGACATAGACTTGGGTGGGCAACTCGTGCTCTCAAAGTGTCAACACAACCTCAGTGCAGGTAGAAAGGATTCTGTACTATAGGTATCCTACAAGCAAAACTCAGCTCGGTCTCCTCGCGGCGCGCATGCTATATCCCTCTTGCTCCCCTGTAGTAGGCGTGAGAGCATGCTGGGAACGGGAGCATACGTCATCTGCGTGAGACAGTCACGCCCGATGGTTTCTGCGCACAGAGTTTTCCTTGTTGGATGCCTATAGCAGCTGTAGTGTCTGTATGTGGTTCTTGCAATACGCAAGTTCGCTCGCGTCTGCAATAAGTGGCGGCTCGTTTTAAGTGAAAAACAATATAATCCCAGATCATTTTCCTTTAGTGATGAGTCGAAAGAGGAAGATTTTTTTTATTAAAGAGGGAGGTAAAGCTTGTATTATGTTCTATTACACTCCCTGACGCATGGCATTTTATGTTACAAATAAACATAGTGAAGATTTTAGTAAAGAAACACTGTCTAGAGCTGCTTTAGAACAGCTAAAGGTAAAAATGGGATAACAAGAAGGTGAGACTGATATCAAATATCGTAAGCACGTTGTGCGTGCTAGTTACAGAATTGCATTACATATGATCGACTAGCTGAGAGCATTTATGGATAAAATTAGAATTGTGACATTGTCATGTAGGCCTAGAACATAGACAACTTCACTTTCTTTGACTGTAAACTATCTTGAAGAGTGATAAGAAAATATTCTTATCAAATATAAGACCTACTTCAAGACCTACAGCAGAATTTACTATTAAGTTTGAATAAACACTGACAATTGACAAGGAATCGATATTTTTCTGAAATCCTTTTGACTTACAGCCGATAGAAGATCCTGAAAGTTTATAGCTTGAATTGATAAATCTACAGAACAGCACGCCACTCAGATTCCAGCGAAATCAGGAATCGAACTGTTCGTAATGCTGACTAAGTCAGAATTTCCAAATATACTCTTTGCTTCCACATTATGTGCTCGAGGCAGAGTTTGACACCTTTCTGCATACTAGGACAGATATAGCACATTCCGGTTTTATATTCATATAACTTATAATATAAGCATATAATATTTCAAACTGGATACTGGAACAGATATGGCACACTGTCAATAACTGGATTTGACCATATGTGACATCAGTTGAGAAAGATAGGACTACTTAAGTTGCAAATTACGCTTTCAGGAATAATTCCCATTAAAGTTAATTTGAATAATTTCGAGGGAAAAATTGTTCCGGGGCCGGGTATCGAACCCGGGACCTTTGGTTAAACGTACCAACGCTCTCCCACTGAGCTACCCGGGAACTCTACCCGACACCGATGCAATTTTTCCCTCTATATCCACAGACCTCAAAGTGGGCTGACAACAGTCAAGCAACCAACATTTGAGTGCACACTAACTCTGTTCAAATTAACTTTACAGGGAGTTATTCCTGAAAGCTTAATTTGCATAATACACGTCACTGTACGTAACAGAAAACCACAATTTAAAGTCACACAGAGTTAGTGTGCACTCAAATGTTGGTTGCTTGACTGTTGTCAGCCCACTTTGAGGTCTGTGGATATAGAGGGAAAAATTGGATCGGTGTCGGGTAGGTTCCCGGGTAGCTCAGTGGGAGAGCGTTGATACGTTTAACCAAAGGTCCCGGGTTCGATACCCGGCCCCGGAACAATTTTTCCCTCGAAATTATACACTACTTAAGTTATTTTAATATAAAACCGGTGTGTGCAAAACTGTCCTATATATTAACAAGAAAGAAGTGTAAAAGCTCTCAATGTACAGAAAGAGTTCAGAAGTAAGCTTATTTCATTTGCCGTGACATGAAAAAAATACTTCCTTGAATTTGTGATTATTTGCGAATACAGACTGTCACCGTTCTGAGAACAGAGGAATACTCTCTAATGTATAAAGACTTGTAAATTCTAGCGTTCTACGTTTCAAATAAGACATATAATAAGAAATATTAACAAATACTGTAATAATAAATAAATGTTGCAGCTATATTTGTTGTATCTTGAAAAGGTTGTATTCAGTTTATATTTCCAGCACTAAACTAATTTACAAAGCTAGAAAATAATATAATTTTGCTATGTGTGTTTAGGTGGTCTATCTAAAATTACTATAATTATTGTACCATGCGTCATTCTGATATTCAAATCATGGAATAGATATCACGACCACCTGCATGAGCCGCCAGAGCGCACCGTGGCAGTGAACTGCTTTTGCTGTGAAACTACAAACAACATGAAACTGCTGCGGCTGGCTCCGTCTGTCTTTCTGTCTTTCAAGGTTTTTTAGCACTTTTTGAGCACGAGTTGTTCATCCATTGACATAGACAACTACTAGCGTGTACCACATAAGAAAGATTTCAAACAACTAACTGCTAACAGGCAAGCGACGAATCAACAATGCACAGAATCTATTATACGTTACTTGTGATTGGCTACAAAAAATATAATTAGAAAAGTATTGTAATTTGAATTTCTGGATCTGATTCACTCGGATTTTAAAATAGGCGGAGCCTAAAATTTCTTATATCGTCATCTGTGAAAAACAGAAATAAAAAAAAATAGCAGAAACATGCCCGATTTTCAACAAGTAAAGATGCAATTTGGCACGTTATATTATTGGTTTACAACATACATTACGTGACCATTTCATTGTGCAGACTGAGTGTCGGAAAAACTATTAAGGAAGTCATGAAAAGGTTTGGTACTTTGGTCCTCTGTTATGAATTCGGATGGTCCCTAGCTGAGTTACAGGCGCAGCGCCAGATGTGCAGGGAATAACATGGCGAGAAACGCCATGTTCATAATGCTTTAAATCCCTCTTTTGTTGTTGAGAGTAGAGTGGGAAGTTGGTAGACTGGTAGGGTAATAAATTTTATAAAATGTCAGTCCTGGGAGAAAAAGTGAAAGGCAATTGTCATGTGTCATTTCCAAACTCTGAGATTTTCAGCTATAGTGCGATACGCAATTCGTTTGAATTTAATTTTTTCTTCTGTCTTTTTTGAAGGACCACAAGGGCAGACCTCGAGGATCACAGGTGGTCCGCGGATTATAGTTTGAGAAACGCTGACTTGAGTATACCACATATTTCCCAACCGTCTATTAGTTCATTGTTAGGAATCTTAATTCATTCAGTCGCCATCCACCCGTTTAGTGAGGAATCTTATTATTAAGACTTAAGGAATCCATTCAATTTACTTTCTACAGGGTGTTTCCAGGCTGGTGTTACAAACTTTCAGGGATGATGGGGAAGGGCACATGCAGGGGAGACTCGACTAATTTGGCAATATTTGTATTTTGACACAGTTTGTAGTTACATATTCTGAAATTAAATATTCCTCTATTATGAAATATGTCTAAACATTAAATCCTAATAAAAGTCTGAAAGAAAATTCTACAAATCTAAATTACTTTACACATAACACACTAATAAATAACAAATGGCATGTTTCCAGATTTGGTACTTCATCAGGATAAATTGGTAATAGTACAGGGGTAATTAGGCAATAGGATTAAAAAGTAATTTTTTTTAAATAAAACAGTGGTACAAGGTTTATAAGACTTAATTTACAGTGACAAGAAGTCACTAAACATCATAAACACAAAACAAATGCAAAGAAAAAAAAAGAATTGAATGGATTTTTCCGACCACTCTTATTAATTATATTGAAGGGTTGTCTTCTAATTTCTTTTGCCGATAGCCCAAACCCAAGTTCTTGCATTTTGATTACATATGTCACCAGTTTTTGCTCTTCCTCAACGTCGTCCTTTCTTGGGGATGACAACGTCATCAGGTCCTGAGGATGCATACAGAAACCTCTTTAAGTTGTTAAAGGGCACATTATACTTCTTAGAAGTCTTATAAGTCGACCATCTATCTTTCAAAACACTCCCAACCGCAGCCCGCAAATGAACTTTGCAATATTTTTCAGAATAATGTCCTCGTTCCCTTGGCATATGTGCAACACACCACACACAGTGCTGCATTAAAGACTGTAAAAATCCCTCATACGTCCCTACTCTTAAATTTTACCACCCAGTACACATTCTTGTTCAAAGAGAGCAGCAATATATCACTATAAAGGAAAATGGCTAATTCACACTACCCTGGAGAAGACATTTTTTGCTAAGAAGGACATAAAACGAGCTAAGGCCTGATGAGTTATTAACAGAAAATATTAATTATATAAATGGCTTAACTTATAATATCGAATCTCAGCTTTTGATATGTAATGTACAAACAAACGTAGGTAATGAACAACACTTTCTTTCCGTCTTTGTATACACACGTCCACACAACCACCACGTCAACAGGAAGTATTCAACACTTCTTTCTATTAGTAACAATATCTGCCACTATAATGCGCGGATTCGAATGAAACGAAAACTAAAAGTACAGTCAGATGTTGCACTCTATGAAGGTGTCATTGAACTTCTTAAAACTCTGGAGGAAATTTGGCAATAAAATAAATACAAGAATATTGCCAAATTTCCCATATTGCCAAATTTGCCGAGTTTCCCCTATCAATTTGAAATAAGGAACCCTGGTCCGGAAATGACTGAGTCGAAAGTTACAAGCAAAAATAGTTGTGTGGAAATGGAATTATTGTAATTTGGCACCACGTGCCCTCCTTCCCTTAACCTCTGGAACAGTCACATGTCTCCTACGTGGGTACTTGCCCCGATACAATCTGTGAGCTTGTCTACTGTTCCCATTGGCTCATCCGTATTCGAAAATCAGGTCTGCTTATTCCGCTCTCATGTACTCCTCCATTTCACTAGGACTGATCGACTGGACACTGCAACTTGTACACATACACTGCTGTCTACAGACGTGCATATCAGGACCGACCATGTCCGTTACACATTACGCTATCTGCATTGCTTTAGTGTAGTTTCCTGTCCCCATCCCTCAGACAGCGCACTGAATGGAATACTGTAAGTAGACAACGTGAACAACGTCAGATGAATACAGTATGTGTAAGATGTACAGATAAATACACATAAATAACGTGTACAGAGGAATAAAATTATTTCATTTCCACACAACTATTTTTGCTTGTAACTTTCGATTCAGTCACTTCCGGATCAGGGTTCCTTATCTCAAATTGATACATGTTCCCTTCCCCATCATCCCTGAAAGTTTGTAATACTAGCCCGGATACACCCTGTACACTTAGTGGTGAGAAATATTATTATCCATGTTCAAATATCTTTACCAAATTAATTTATCTTTCTCAAGAAATTCAAGTTTCAGGCCCACATCTGTAGAGTAACGACTAGCGCGTCTGGCCGTGAAACCAGGTGGCCCGGGTTCGATTCCCGGTCGGGCAAGTTACCTGGTTGAGGTTTTTTTCCGGGGTTTTCCGTCAGCCCAATATGAGCAAATGCTGGGTAACTTTAGGTGCTGGACCCCGGACTCATTTCACCGGCATTATCACCTTCATTTCATTCAGACGCTAAATAACCTAGATGTTGATAAAGCGTCGTAAATAACCTAATAAAATAAAAAAATCAAGTTTCATAATGTTATATGATGTAACACAATGGTATAAAATTGAACTTCATTCGTTATGCTGGTGAAAGTATTAGACTTGCTGGGTAATGGCAAAAATGATGTCTTGAAACTTCATCGTCATCATCATGAAAGTTTAGGCGAAGTCGTAAGTGGAGTCCATCTCGCATGGGGTCACCTGAACATCTTGCCATTCTTTCGGCTTATAAAAAGAGCTTTCTTCGGAAATCTTCCGGGTCCATCCTCAGCAGATGTTTAATCCCATTTCTTCTGGTATTCTTCTATTATATCCTATAGATGTATGTCCTATTCTCTTCTTAATCCTATCTGCTGCTCTGCAACTTTCCCTGTTCGGTATGAAGAGCATTACTTTCTTCTGCATGCATTGTGCTTTTCTCTCCTGAATTAGTTATCCATGCTCATCGTCCATATTATAGTAGTGACGGGGCTGCCAGTGTCTTGTAAACTTTGGTTTTGTTTCCTTCCTTGTTTTTCGATCGTGAATTCTCTTCATGGTTTCACATATTTCCTGAATTTTTATAATTTTTGTTGGATGTTTTTACTATGTACTATATATTACATCACATACGAAATGTTATAAATGGAGACCTATTCTATAGGCATATTTTCTCAAAATATTTTTTTTTTATTTATTTCGGAATTTATCCCTGAAATCCATTACTTTTTGTTTTCTTAAATGTATTGTGCGCGGGAATTATCACTTCTGCATATTATTTGAAATTCAGGCTTATATTAACCATTTGGAGCCACCCACGTGGCTCAGTCGGTTAAGGCGTTTTGCCTGCCGGTCTGAAGTTGCGTTCGGGCGCGGGTTCGATCCCCGCTTGAGCTGATTACCTGGTTGAGTTTTTTCCGAGGTTTTCCCCAATCGTAATGTGAATATAAGGTAATCTATGGCGAATCCTCGGCCACATCTCGCCAAATATCATCTCGCTATCACCAATCCCATCGATGCTAAATAACCTAGCAGTTGATACAGCGTCGTTAAATAACCTACTAAAGTTAAAATTAAATTAACCATTGGAGGTCATATTCAATTTCTGTCTCATGCTATATCATCAGTAAATAAAAGCATGTTATGTTCACATCATCTTTCTGCCCTATTAAAATTCCTTTCTTTTCTTTTTTCAGTCTATTAGGATTCGTGTGTGTGTAGCATATTACTAATACTATATATTATGTGCTAATGCTGTATAATGTATTCTACTAATTTACAATTTGATTCGTGAGTTTAAATTATTGTCTCTAAATGTTAATGATCTAAAAATTAATTTTATGCACATCAAAGAAATACTTGTATACCTAAAACAATAAATATTCAGGAAGTCCACACCTGTGGAGTAACGGTCATCACGTCTGGCCGGGAAACCAGGTGGCCCGGGTTCGAATCCCGGTCGGGGCAAGTTACCTGGTTGAGGTTTTTTCCGGGGTTTTCCCTCAATCCAATACGAGCAAATGCTGGGTAACTTCCGGTGCTGGACCCTGGACTCATTTCAACGGCATTATCACCATTTCATTCAGACGCTAAATAACCTGAGATGTTGATACAGCGTCGTAAAATAACCTAATATTAAAAATATATAAAATTTTTTTAAGAAATGAAAATTACTGAATTAAACTAAATTAGAAGACGAATGAATAAAAATTAGAATTGCAATTGCAAATAAATATTGTTTCATAGTTAGGTTATTTAGCTCCAAATCGCTATCTGGAGGCATAAAATTTAAGATTTAGAGATCAAATATGTTATCTGGTCATCTTTATGGTGCAGAAGACTAAGAGAGTAAGAAAAGCTGCCTTGCGCTAATCACATAAGAAAATAAAGTACGGGGAAAATTTTAGGACCAGTTAATGGAAAAAGTCCATTCAAAATCAGAAGAAACTGTTATATGAAAGAAATGTATAATAATAGTGGTTTAATTTCAATAATCTTAAGCTTATGGTGAGATATTTTCAACATATTCTCTACAACAGTTCGAGCACTGCTTTCGCCTTCAGACGGAGAGAGACCTTTGGATGTAACATGATGTCGTTAGAGCAGCCGTGGCGAAAATGTGATCGTGCGCCGAGCCACTGTGTAACCTGCAATGTGCATAGCACCTATGGAGGAAGGCGGATACCCGAAGGGGAAGTGAAGCAACTGTATGACTTATTAACGGATTTCATTCTCCTTATATTAAGCACTTAAATATAATTTTATAGAGTATAAGGTTACAAACTAATGTTTAGGACGTGTAACGAAGAAAGAAATGAATAAGAAAACATAGGACACATTATCACAACCTATTAACTGTCTTCAGAATGTCTCTGCGACAGAGTTTCAAAATCAGGAATTATGTCACTTACTGCCAGTCGTAGTTGATCACGAAGGTATTTGTCTGTCAGTCTTGATCTAAATTTGGTTTTTACTATTTTCATTGTTGAAAATAATTTTTCACAAACGCAAGTTGTAGCGAATATGGCTTCAACGGAGCAAGCGAAGAAACGAAGCTTCGGATATTTATTTTTTGGTAAAGATTTGAAAAGTTCAACATTTGTCAAGTCCTTACATCTAGCTTTCATTTGACATCACATAGAATAAATCAGTGAGTTCAAATTGAAGAGCTAACCGCATTATTCGTACATCTGCTGAAAAAGGATCGACGTACAGAGATAATAATAATAATAATAATAATAATAATAATAATAATAATAATAATAATAATAATAATAATAATAATACTTCACCTTTTAATGTTTTATGAGTGACATGTAGTATAATGCTTTTTATGTTATAGAACCGTTTTCCTCGCAATACTTGTGAACAAATCGTACATTTAATATTCTCATCATATTGGCAGCAAAAAAAAATGCGTCCTTCCATCCTACTTGAAACTTTCGTTTTTGTAGAAGTACATGGTTTCTAGAAAGACATTGCGATGATACGCCACTCGCAGGTCAGAGACAAATACAAATGGAACGGAGTCTGACTCGTGAGTGAGAGGGTGAGGGTTGGGGAAGGCAGGATGTAAGAGAAATGCACATCTATCATTGCGAGCCAAAATGTGCTCGTGAGTCACATTTTCGCCACGGCTGCGTTAGAGAAACAAAGTGTTACTGCACCTTCATTAGATAAAGATAGATACAGCAGCATGAAAGATAATTCTGGGCTAAAAATGTTGTAGGTTTGCTTGGCCATGGTTGTGTAATTTAGCTTATTACGTAGGCCTATGCGAAGAGATTTGGACAACGATCTCGAGGTTTAATTTTGTTTTGGTGAAAGTGAGCTGCTGTCCGTCGCCACCAGGTGGAGCTCAGTCACAGTGCTCCATGCTTCGCTCCAGAAGGTTTCCCGTGGAATGAGAAGTCTGCTGACCATATGGAATCGAATACCGATAAGCATGGGCTTGATCCAACACAGTTTAACAGTCCTCTTCCCGTTCTGCTACGAGCGAAACGTGTCCACATTTTCCAATGCAATGCGTGCAAAAGTGTAGTATAAATTTGCGCCTTTCCGTCGCGAAGTAGGGGAGAAGTGGGCACAGTGAGACAGGGAGAACAGTGTGACATTTTTTATTAGATGGTGAATTTTGATGTTGAGATGTTGGTAACAGTGGAGTTGTATGTTGCATGAGTAAAGTAACAGTATTTTCATACTCGATTTGATTCTAGTTATAAAGGTGAGTGATGAAAAAATAATTCGTAATTTTTCACTCTAGAAGTAAAATTTTGGCTTGTGTTTAATGAAGGTTATATTGGATATACAAATGAGATATAAATAAGAATGTTTTGTAACCTAATACTATGGTATTTGACGTTATGTTTGGCAAGGTTTCGTCTTTCTTGTTTTAAATTTGAAGTGATGGAGTCATTTTTAAATGAACTATGCGAAAACCTATTGAACTCTGAGTGAAATAGTACAGGGACATCATTTTATTTTTACTAACATTTTTAATATTAACCTGGCTATACCTTTGGATTAATGATTGAGACCCGGAAACGCCGTTTGCTACCTCCTTCCACGACTGGCGTTCGATGATACTGGCGTCAAATACAAACAAATCACTTTACTAGGTACAGGAGGGAAGAAAAGTAGTTCATCCATTTACGTAAAGTAGGAAATATCGCGATTTTGAGTGTGATAATTTTCATTAGGTTTTGCTTAATCAAAATACAGTACAGTATTAACAATACGTGTTTTTACTCACGAACTGAGTTATCCATTCGGACGTATTCATTATGCAGTGTATATTATACTGTCTACAGCACATTAGCGTACGATATAGAGAATGAAGTTAAATTGAAAAATAATCATAATATGGGTATTTAAACACATTTTTGAAAAAGGCGGCCGTTCATTTCGATACAGGCTTCAGTTCTTTTGTGCCTATTCTCGCACTATAGACTATTGCATCTAATTCCAATTACCAGTTTCGTCCTTCGTACTAGTAACTCATGTTGAAATAATTCTGTACCTACGCTATGAAAGAGTACCTTACGTACTGTAAATTCAATCTTCACTTCTGCCCGACCCGAAAATATAGAATTACTCAGGCATGCTATCTACTGTCCGTCCAAGTGGTTATGTCGCAGGATCGTAGTAAGGAGGGGATCACGTGATAGTTAATTACTTAACGAGGCCCTTTTATTTAAGTTATTTTAAACAGTTGCATAATATTACGTAGACGTCCAATTAATTCCTAACAGAAATTAATGTTTTCAGAAAAGAGCTAAGAAAGTCCAGCCACTAGTCTTTACAGTGGAGCGAGTAGAAGCAGGTTGGGGAAATCGGGATGCGACGTAGGCAAACGGACGACAGTACCTGTGCGAAAATATGATTCAATATTGGAAGTTTTCGTCACTGAAAAACGCGAACATATTTCTGAAACGTACCATAATCACTAACTCAGTATTGCGGCCTTGGTTCTGTGTAGACAGTTAGAACTTAGTTAGTAGAAGGGGTGGGAATGAAGTACATTGAAAAACTCAGGTATAATAAAAGTTGAAGTAAAAATAAAATGATGTCCCTATAGAAGAAGCGAAGACGAAGGACCAACATGATTAGTCTATTCAGGACTTCGGAGACATAACAAGTGTAGTGCCGCTGTCCAGGGTATTAAGGACGGTATTCCCAGGGAACGGAAGGGCACTCAGTGAATGATAGTAAGGTAAAATTAATTCAGATAGCAATCTTACCCTCGGTTGGTCGGTCGGAGTGTCGCAGATCAACCGACTGGTGCCCTCATTATGCGTTTAGCATAAGAATAGGCAGCCTGATTACCAAACGGTTCTCTGGCTAACCAGCGCAGCGACCCACTTACAGTATCTCACTGCTATTTAGAATGAGTTCCCTATCTTTTGGAGCCACATTGTCGTCATTCCTAAAAATAATGAAACATGGAAATTAATTCACAATGAAATTGTGTGTCATTAATTATTGGATGCCGGTCGTATTGTATTGTATTGTATTGTATTGCATTGTATTGTATTTATTAACATTCCATGGTATTCATACATGTTTACAGCTAGAATATGGAACAAGTCAAAAACCTTAATACTATTATAAAGTCTTAATTTATAGTCACAGTCTAGATGAAATATATACAGACGAGATTTACAATATAGTCTACTAGTACAACACAAAGTTTTAGTATCAATTTCATGAAGTGTTATTGAATGTCATGAATTCACCTACAGAATAGAAGGTGTGAGAAATTAGGTACTTCTTTAATTTGGCCCTAAATAATTTTATGTTTTGAGTTTCATTTTTTATATCGATAGGGAGGCTATTAAACATTTTTACTGCCATATAACGCACTTCTTTTTGATAGCACGATAGACTTGCAGATGGAGTATGAAAGTCACTTTTTGACGTGTATTTATGCTATGAACTAGTTGAATTAGTTACAAACTTTTCACGATTACATACGAGGAAGACTATTAATCAAAAGATATACTGACAAGCCATGGGCATTATTTGTTTTTTTTTAAATAGTCCTACACGATTCCCTAGATTTGGCACCTACTATTATTCTAATTACTCTTTTTTGTAATAGAAGTATATTGTTACTATCTGTGGAATTTCCCCAGAATATTATTCCAAAACTCATTACCGAGTGGAAGTATGCAAAGTATATTGTTTTTAAGGTATTGATATTTACTATCTTTTGCATAGATCTAATAGCAAAACAAGCTGAATTTAGTTTGGGGGTAATTTCTTTAATATGATGTTCCCAATTTAACACATTAAGTAAGTTTATACACAAGAAGAACGAGGCCACAGCAAGGACCAGCGGAGCTAGTCTCTGCATTGAGAAAGCCTGTGTCCACGGCTGGGACAAGTCTGCAGAAAAGCCACTGCCGTGCGATATCTGGGATGTGAATTTGAAGGGGTTGAGCACAGGTTGAATAAACGGCCTGCATGTTGACAAATAGCAGAAATAGTAATGATTCAAACTTCAAAACAACACTCTAAAAATTATTCAAAAATATTACACAAAGTAATTTAAAAAGCTAAAGAATTACACTATAATACAAGAATACAAAACTCTGATAATAAAATCAAAACAACTTGGAACATAATTAAAAAAGAAAGTGGACGATCGAAAAGTAAAGTAAGGAACTATACCCTTATATCTAACAATACAAAAACGTCAGACCCAAATTAAATTGCAAACATATTTAACAACTATTTTCTTACAATAACTGATAACCTCAACATCCCCCAAGATAATGTTAATAACAGTTTAGATTCTTTAACACAATATTCTCCGACAAAATTCCCAAATATTCAAATATTTCCAACAAACAAACAAGAAATAATTGCAATTATTAAACAATTTAAAATCACAAAAACTCCTCAGGGTATGATGAAATAACAAGCAAAATATTAAAAGCGAGTTCACATATTGTAGCTGGGCCATTAAGTTATTTATGTAACTATTCAATGTTCAATGGTATATTTCCCGAGAGATTAAAATATTCAGTGGTTATTCCTATCTTCAAGAAGGGAGAAACAACGTCTCCAGAAAATTACAGACCCATATCACTTCTACCAGTCTTCTCCAAAATCATTGAAAAAGTAATGTATAAAAGATTATATCATCATCTAGAAAGATACAACATTTTAGTCCCAGAACAATTTGGATTTAGAAAAAATAAAGGCACAGAAAATGCAACATTTAGTTTAACTGACGCATTCCAATCCTCAACAGAGGAAATTCTCTTTAAAATATGTGACTGGTTCTCAGTAAATAAATTAGTATTAAATTGTAACAAAACTAACATAATTCAATTTAAATCCTGTCCAAATTCAACGTCGCAATTTTCTAGCGTAATAATTAATAATAGATCCCTATTAGAAACAACAACAACCAAATTTCTTGGCTTAAAAATCGATAATGAGTTAAATTGGGAAAATCATATTAAAGAAATTACCCCCAAACTAAATTCAGCTTGTTTTGCTATTAGATCTATGCAAAAGATAGTAAATATCAATACCTTAAAAACAATATACTTTGCATACTTCCACTCGGTAATGAGTTTTGGAATAATATTCTGGGGAAATTCCACAGATAGTAACAATATATTTCTATTACAAAAAAAGAGTAATTAGAATAATAGTAGGTGCCAAATCTAGGGAATCGTGTAGGGCTATTTTAAAAAAAACTACAAATATTGCTCATGGCTTGTCAGTATATCTTTTCATTAATAATCTTCCTCGTAGGAAATCGTGAAAACTTTGTAACTAATTCAACAGTTCATAGCATAAATACACGTCAAAAAATGACTTTCATACTCCATCGGCAAGTCTATCGTGCTATCAAAAAGGAGTGCGTTATATGGCAGTCAAATTGTTTAATAGCCTCCCTATCCATATAAAAAATGTAACTCAAAACATAAAATTATTTAGGGCCAAATTAAAGAAGTACCTAATTTCTCATGCCTTCTATTCTGTAGGTGAATTCATGACATTCAATAACACTTCAAGAAATTGATACTAAAACTTTGTGTTGTACTAGTAGACTATATTGTAAATCTCTTCTATATATATTTCATCTAGACTGTGACTATAAATTATGACTTTATAGTAGTATTAAGTTTTTCGACTTGTTCCATATTCTAGCTGTAAGCATGTATGAATACCATGGAATGTTAATAAATACAATACGATACAATACAATACAAGGCGACAGATGCACCGCTGTGTGGTACTTCTGTTGACAATTTGGAAACGTAATACTTTTGGGGGGGGGGTGTTTACTCATTTCAGTATAATAGAATGACAGAAGATCAAGTGAGAAAATCTTGAGTCATGAAAATTGGTCAAGATTTATATATGGCGAAAAAAATCAAGATGTATACAGAGCTTATCAGGAGGAATGTAAACACTTCTGAATGATGGATGTCACTTTCTTGTCAAAAATGAACCAAGACTGTCAATGCATAGCTTAAGACATATAGAATGTACAGAGTTATATGGCATTAACACTGATAGTCATTGTCCAGTAATGATCGGAAAATCACAGTTAAGCTTTGAGCGCTAAGCATTTCAAACTTTCAATTGCTTCTCCTGCAAAATGTGTTCCAAATGACATGCATCATTCTTGCAGTGGACTCTTCATATTTGACATGTTATGCCAGATCTTTTGCACATGGCAGCGTCTGAGCACCGTAACGCCAGTGCCACACATAATTTAATACACATTCCCTTCACATTAATTCGTGTATTCATATAGTGAGTATAGGGTTAGTCTTTTTATTTTATGGACTCTGTGATGACATTGCAATGGCTCCTATTGAAGAATACAGACGATGTTTTCCCAATCGAAGGGTTCCATCTAGCTGTGTGTTTCCTCGTGTCTACTTGATGTTATCTGAAAACTGGCAAGATGCCAAGTGTTTCATTGAGTTCGGAAAGAAGACCAGTACCTGATATAGATTTACAATTCATGGAATTCATAAAAAAGGGCAGAATTTTCAGTAATATTTCATCAATAAATTTCCAACCATTGCATTTCGGACATAGGTATATCAGGTTAATTCGACGAAGTTTAACCCAACCACATTATTCTTCCTGAGACATTCCTTATAAGACACCCTGTATAAAGAATTACTGCTAAAAGAAATAAGTTGTGCTGTAATGGAGTAAGACACATCTGTAATATAAATTATAGAATATAATGTGTATCGAATATACCTCCCATTAAAATCGGGTGCTCATTATGTTTAGACTGACTATTTAAGTAACGAAAACCAAGCTAAAACTGCATTATAATCTGCTTTTTATACAGGTGGAATTTACCTGCCAAACAGTTTAAACGTTAGGACCAACCTTCTGAATCGGTAAACAGAAGTATTGGGAGAGTGCTACTTATTACGGCATAAACGTTTGAGAGAATGTCTCTGCAACATGTGAAAATTTTTTTATCCTCCCTCAGTGTAGACCTGCTTGTATCCTAGTTAATTTCGGTATTTAATCGGGTATATAGTAAGGCAATATTAGGAGACAAAACCCCCCTGTTCTACTTGCTGCTTAGATTATAACTACTCACATCTGATACAAAAATCATTGTGGAACGAAAACGACACTTACCTAGCCCTTCTCAGTCCGTAACGGTGTCAGTACGTCACTCGGTAGAACCGTCATGTGTTCGAAGTCAGGTCTGAAAAGAAGGACACATGGAAATTAATTTCATAATCATAGATGTAAGTTACACAATATTTTCTGTTATGTTTACCTTTCAAATGGGGATTTCAAACCTACTCCATTTCACTGATTGAAAGCTGAAGAGATAAATAATTAAGGAAACTTATTCATTCATTGATTCTGCGTCCGTTCGTTCACTCACTCACTCACTCACTCACTCACTGATCCATTCACAGTTATCTGTCAAAAGGACAGGTCTTTCACCGCAAACTCAGTGTTCTCCAATCTTGCAACCCTTTAGCCTTCCTCTTAGTCTCCGCATATGGTCCATATCTATTTTAATGTTGTGTAACATCGAATATCCTCTTCGATAGAGAACTCTTCGCACATTCTTCATTTCTTCCAGTGTATCCTACCGTAGGCAATTGTTTCTTAGCCATTGGTCCAGGCATTGTCTTTTAAAATTCCTGATCAATTTCAGCATTATTTCTTCTTCATTCACTCTTTGTAGCGGATGAATTTAAATACTTTTTATAGTCACAATCATGCCATGGTGTGAAAGAAAAATTTCACAACCTCGAACGGGATTCGAATCTGCGACTTCCTGTACTCCGGCCAGGCGCTCTACCAACTGAGCTATCGAGTTCGTCTCACGCCAAAGGCTTGGAATTATCCTTTCATACTGGCGACTCTGTTATAGAGTACTGTCCATGGCGTCTGATCTAGTCAGCACTGACTATGGTTGGGAAGAAACTTTACAAATGTAATCTTCATCTTACGATGTTGGATGACGTATATACGTACGTTGATGTGACATATTAATGAATTTAAATACTTTTTATAGTCACAATCATGCCATGGTATGAAAGAAAAATTTCATTAATATGTCACATCAACGGACGTATATACGCCATCCAACATCGTAAGGTGAAGATTACATTTGTAGCGGAGTTTCATTTCTCATAATGAAATAAAGTTAAGTTACACTATGAAGTACTAGGTTCCTTAATACAAATCCGTGATAAGAGTAGAAGATCATATTACGTATCGAACATTTCTCAGACTACGAAAACCTATTCAACTCTGAGTGGGATAGTAGAAGAAGCGAAGACGAAGGAACGACATGATTAGTCTATTCAGGACTTGGCGGTGCGAAACATGCTTCGGAGACATAACGAGTGTAGTATCGCTGTCCAGGGTATCAAGGACGGAATTCCCAGGGAACGGGAGGGCGTCTCAATAAATGATAATAAGGTAAAATTAATTAAGAGGCCAAACCTACCTCCCGTCTGAGTGGTACAGATCAGCTACTGAGGCCCAGAAGCAAGCCGGCCAGGGCTGGCGTCTGGGATCGACCAGATCACCGCAAGGTTCAGTGGTAGGAGCACTACTGCCTGCATTCCCTGCTGAATCGATGAAGCGCAGGTGCACAACTGTTATGCCTTCCACTCCGTCTGTAAAAAGAATGAAACATGGAAATTAATTGGAAATGAAATTGTGTGTCATTATTTATTGCACGCATTTTTGGACGCTGGTCGGAAGTTTATACACAAGAAGATGGAGGCCACAGTAAGGACCAGTGTCCGCGGCTGGGAGATGTTGGCTGCAGGAAAGCCCTCTGCCACGCAATGTCTCGCCTGTGCATTTGAAGGGGTTGCGCACAGGGTAAGTAAACGTCGGTACGACGTGCCTGCATATTGACAAGGCAGATAGAAGGGACAGTTCAGAATAGAATAAAATACAATGTTTGATTTTCGCTCGAGGCCTTCTCTTCCACTCAACCAGCCTTAATCAATACAATAGTGACATACTTACTTAAGGAACCCGGAGGTTCATTGCCGCCCTCACACAAGCCCGCCATTGGTCCCTATCCTGAGCAATATTAATCCAGTCTCTATCATCATATCCCACCTCCCTCAAATCCATTCCAATATTATCTTCCCATCTACGTCTCGGCCTCCCTAAAGGTCTTTTTCCCTCCGTCCTCCCAACTAACACTCTATATGCATTTCTAGATTCGCCCATACGTGCTACATGCCCTGTCCATCTCAAACGTCTGGATTTAATGTTCCTAATTATGTCAGGTGAAGAATACAATGCGTGCAGTTCTGTGTTGTGTAACTTTCTCCATTCTCCTGTAACTTCATCCCTCTTAGCCCCAAATATCTTCCTAAGCACCTTATTCTCAAAGACCATTAACCTATGTTCCTCTCTCAAAGTGAGAGTCCAGGTTTCACAACCATACAGAACAACCGGTAATATAACTGTTTTATAAATTCTAACTTTCAGATTTTTCGACAGCAGACTGGATGATAAGAGCTTCTCAACCGAATAATAACAGGCATTTCCCATATTTATTCTGTGTTTAATTTCATCCAGAGTATCATTTATATTTGTTAAATGTTGCTACATTTGAAGGATTCGTAACAAGCTGTTTTTTACAGTGATGGGTTGTTAGCCCTTCACCCAACGCCCATGCTGGAGGACCACCCCTCATCGGCTGTCCGCGACTGCTTATTCAATATATTCACAGCTACCCTCCATATCTGGAAGCTGTCTTCTCGATCCGCAACCTGAGGACGCGCCATGCCGTGGTGATAGGGACCCACAATACATGGACAATAGTGACATACATATTTAAATTATCAATATTTACAATACACTAAATAAAGTTTCTCCAGCAATATTCTTCAGTTAAGTTTTAACGACTAGTACATGTTTATTTAATCTCAAGTCATATTAAAAAAAAAAAAAAACTTAGTATGATATAAACTGGCGTACAGCGGTCAAGGGGTAAAAGATATTCGAATATAAATGGAATTACATGACGTACATATTGATTCTTTGGTATGACCGATAGAGAGATACATTTTTGCTGACCATGACACCCCAACGAGGTAAGACTGTTAACAAAGGAATTCCCTATTTATCGTCAGCTCTCTCTGAAGTTCAAGTACACATAGTCACGAAATTACGTGAAATGTGTGTCAGGACAGCTTCAGATCAATGTACGGATCTTATATCTTTTTATCTCTGCCTTTGTGTAACGTCACATTTGCGGTAGGGAGGAAAAGAGATAGCAGAAAGGTTGTAATGCTTTTTAATACTCTAACGCTCACGAATAATATAAGGCACTGGAAATTTAACAGTTACTGACCACCAGAGATAAATGTGAGATCTGTAGAACATTGGGTCAATGCTATGTGGCGTATAGGGACCAAGGGGTGTGTTTTTGTTTCTCTGAACTTCAAGACAATTGTAACTCATTTAAAGTTCGTGTGACTGTAGCCTGTAAATATTTTTGTTGGTTTTACTTTGTTTATAGTTCGATTTTTTCTATTATATTATTTTATTTCTGGTGATGTAGAAGAGATGGTCTAATGGCCTTAACTACACCAGATTAAATAAATAAACAAAAATAAAAATACGTATATATAATTAAATTTAAAAAAAAGTTAAACGCAAGGCTCATGATTCAATGTTTTGTTCTCGGTGCCTGAACTACAGTTGTTTTAATTGAGTTAACCCTGATAGGCATTAATTGTTTGATGTAAGTGACGCTATGTAATGATTCATCTTTATGAACGAGGTTATCTATAGTTCAGTTTCCGAGATTTCCGAAACGTCTAACAATCAGTTTAATTAAAAATAGAAGCAAAAATGAAAACCCGGGCAATGCCGGGTGTTCCCAGCTAGGTTTAGATAAAACTTATAGGAAAAAGTACTTACTTACTTACTGGCTTTTAAGGAACCCGGAGGTTCATTGCTGCCCTCACATAAGCCCGCCATTGGTCCCTATCCTGAGCAAGATTAATCCATTCTCTATCAACATATCCCACCTCCCTCAAATCCATTTTAATATTATCTTCCCATCTACGTCTCGGCCTCCCTAAAGGTCTTTTTCCCTCCGGCCTCCCAACTAACACTCTATATGCATTTTTGGATTCGCCCATACGTGCTACATGCCCTGCCCACCTCAAACGTCTGGATTTAATGTTCCTAATTATGTCCGGTGAAGAATACAATGCGTGCAGTTCTGTGTTGTGTAACTTTCTCCATTCTCCTGTAACTTCATCCCTCTTAGCCCCAAATATCTTCCTAAGCACCTTATTCTCAAACACCCTTAATCTCTGCTCCTCTCTCAAAGTGAGAGTCCAAGTTTCACAGCCATACAGAACAACCGGTAATATAACTGTTTTATAAATTCTAACTTTCAGACTTTTCGACAGCAGACTGGATGATAAAAGTTTCTCAACCGAATAATAACAGGCATTTCCCATATTTATTCTGTGTTTAATTTCCTCCCGAGTATCATTTATATTTGTTACTGTTGCTCCCAGATATTTGAACTTCTCCACCTCTTCAAAAGATAAATTTCCAATTTTTATATTTCCATTTCGTACAATATTCTCGTCACGAGACATAAACATATACTTTGTCTTTTCGGGATTTACTTCCAAACCTATCTCTTTACTTGTAAAATTCCCGTGTTTTCCCTAATCGTTTGTGGATTTTCTCCTAACATATTCACGTCATCCGCATACACAAGCAGCTGATGTAACCCGTTCAATTCCAAACCCTCTCTGTTATCCTGGACTTTCCTAATGGCATACTCTTGAGCAAAGTTAAAAAGTAAAGGTGATAGTGCATCTCCTTGCATTAGCCCACAGTGAATTGGAAACGCATATGACAGAAACTGACCTATACGAACTCTGCTGTACGTTTCACTGAGACACATTTTAATTAATCGAACTAGTTCCTTGGGAATACCAAATTCAATAAGAATATCATATAAAACTTCTCTCTTATCCGAGTCATACGCCTTTTTTAAATCTATGAACAACTGATGCACTGTACCCTTATACTCCCATTTTTTCTCCATTATCTGTCGAATACAAAATATCTGGTTATAGGAAAAAGTAATAACTTAATTTATGAGCTACTGTAATTGAATTCAGTCTATATGCAATATCTAAGAATTATAATTAAGTTGAGATAGCTGGTTGGTTAAATGATTAAATTAATTTAATACAATGAGATAGGAGTTTAGTATTGCCCAACAGGTCACTGGGGGAGGTTTTTGCAGAGAGCGAAAGATCATCTCGAGAAACTACAATGGCTAAAATTAAGATACGAAGCCCTCCTGTTCTACCTGGTGCTTAAGCTATGATTACTCACAACAGCTACGAAAATATTTTAGAACGCAACCCGCACGTACCTGTCGCTTGTCCCTCTGTCAGCTTGTCGTCACGTCTGTCGGTCCTGAAAACAAGGAGACATGGAATTAATTTTGTAATTCTTTGGACTACGCAATATTTTCTATTACGTTCTTTGTTCCATTTGTAATATTGCCACAGAAATATGCCTATGATTCAATTATATCTTACATTTCCAGACATTTCTCACCACAATAATACGTTATTCTATCTGTTTTTTCATAATGCTACATATTATTGCATCATTTGAATGATCAGTTTCCTCTTTTCACAATGTTCATACTTATTTTCATTGCGAAAGTACACAAATCTAACTTTATTAATATTAAACATTAAATCTTATCTCATACAACACTTGTCTGTTTGCCAGCAATGTCACTTCTGTGAGTTAAACATTATTGTTATAATATTTATATTTATGCTCGACCATGCCGAAATGTACTAATTATACACCTGGTAGCAGTCCTTTAATGCATGTCATTAAAGTACACCTACTCATTAAAGTACAGGTCTTCAGCCAATGATAACTCAGCTTACATGTGTTCAGCCAATGACAGGTCAGCTTTGTACCGTTATAAAACCGCAAGTATCGATTATTCTCGGATATGCAATCGAAAGAGAATTAGCGAAAAGTCACGGAGGCTGGAAATCCAATAATATCGCAGAAGGTTATGTTCTGTTACTATAATAATTAGCGTTAATTTTAAATAATGTTCAAATAAATTCAATTTGTCATCTCGTTTTTCAATATCGAATTCAATAATCAAGGTTATAATATTATAATATTATCAAGTTTAACGGGACTACGTCAAGGTCAATGACATTATTGTTCCTCGCAAAAAATCAATACTTTCGCGTCTGCGCACATCTCACAATTCACGACCTAGAACAAGGTCATTTCCGATCTTGTCAGATACAAATAAAATCTGAATACCGGTAATTTCAAGTTAGAAATATGGTCGAGCATAAAAAGTCGTATGAAACTCGCCTATAATGGTAATTAAGAAGCTCGTATGAAAATTATGAAACTCGCTTGCGCTCGTTTCATAAATATCCCTACTCGATTCTTAATTACTATCATTATAGGCTCGTTGCATAATGTACTATTATAGTTCTACATTTTTTCATATTTTAATTTACATCTTTTTAATGTTATGCTTCGTATACTTATTCATTGGGTTGAAGCGCTTCCCGTGGCATCCATCTTGTTGTATCTAACGAATATAATCACAAAACAATTAAACATTTAATGTCGTTGAAATAATTGGTGCTTGAAATGAACTCTTGCATTGAACTTCAAACGAAACTTTTGAGAATTGCATAATACTGCTGGAAATAAAAATACATTACAAAGGAAGCATGGAGTGAGCCAAGGCTTCAGGTTTTAACGTAAATGGCACCAGATTGACAATATAATAGTTAACATACGACAAATCTATTGTCGCATCGATTTTTCCAAAGAAGCGAATGCGTGGCGCAACGTAGGGCTACTACTGAGAAGAACACTGAATTGAAAACTAACGAACTGAAAAATGTTCAGCCCTGAGTTCCGAAAGTGAAGCGAATCAGTAAGATTAGGTCATTCTTGTACATACGGAGCAGAAACAGAAGTTTACTTTAACTGAAATCAGTGAGAGAAATAAAAACAAAATTTTGACTCCCTATTTACTTCGATTCTTAATGAATTAGAAATTAATTTAAATTTAAAAATATATAAAAATACATAAATTCAAGCCTCTAGTTAAAGACGAAAAATTATATGAATCTTAGATTCAAAGTTAGGAAGAAACAGTTGACTATTCAATTCAAGTAAATGTAATAAAACATATCTATAATAAGGACGATGTTATCTGCATCATGCCAGGCTATAACTGTCTAAAATAATAAAATTGTTACACATATAGGCCTAATCTTCTTCTTCTTCTTCTTCTTCTTCTTCAATTCAAGAGATAGGCATATGCCTGTTCCAACTTCATAGTGTATCCTTCCAACGCTTATAGGAATAATCTGAAATATAATTATGAATTTGTTAGTGGTCAATGTTACAGGTTAAAAGTCAGATATAATAAAATAATAAAACTGACATGTAAGTCTGACATTTTTGAGAAGTGAAGGTTATTAATAAATACATTACGGGCCCTGATTAATATAATTTTGATATAAACTACTTTTTGAGTTGCGGTCTCTCTCCTTTGCTTTTCAACTATTATATGAATGCCATTGTGAAAGATTTTAGAGAAACAAAACACGGATATATCACTATTAACAGAAATTTAAAATTAGATGTAATAACGTTTGCAGATGATTTTGTTTTACCAGCAACATCTGAAGATGATTTGCAATGGTCAGTACATAATTTAAATTTAATAGCTCAAAAGAATTCAGTGGAAATATCCATTAACAAAACAAAAATAATGGCCTTTTGTGGTAAATACAAAATACTTACTTACTTACTGGCTTTTAAGGAACCCGGAGGTTCATTGCCGCCCTCACATAAGCACGTCATTGGTCCCTATCCTGAGCAAGATTAATCCAGTCTCTATCATCATATCCCACCTCCCTCAAATCCATTTTAATATTATCCTCCCATCTACGTCTCGGTCTCCCTAAAGGTCTTTTTCCCTCCGGCCTCCCAACTAACACTCTATACGCATTTCTGGATTCGCCCATACGTGCTACATGCCCTGCCCACCTCAAACGTCTGAATTTAATGTTCCTAATTATGTCAGGTCTAGAATACAATGCGTGCAGTTCTGTGTTGTGTAACTTTCTCCATTCTCCTGTAACTTCATCCCTCTTAGCCCCAAATATTTTCCTAAGCACCTTATTCTCAAACACCCTTAACCTATGTTCCTCTCTCAAAGTGAGAGTCCAAGTTTCACAACCATAAAGAACAACCGGTAATATAACTGTTTTATAAATTCTAACTTTCAGATTTTTTGATTGCAGACTGGATGATAAAAACTTCTCAACCGAATAATAACAGGCATTTCCCATATTTATTCTGCGTTTAATTTCCTCCCGAGTATCATTTATATTTGTTACTGTTGCTCCCAGATATTTGAACTTCTCCACCTCTTCAAAAGATAAATTTCCAATTTTTATATTTCTATTTCGTACAATATTCTCGTCATGAGACATAATCATATACTTTGTCTTTTCGGGATTTACTTCCAAACCTATCGCTTTACTTGCTTCAAGTAAAATTTCCGTGTTTTCCCTAATCGTTTGTGTATTTTCTCCTAACATATTCACGTCATCCGCATAGACAAGAAGCTGATGTACCCCGTTCAATTCCAAACCCTCTCTGTTATCCTGGACTTTCCTAATTGCATACTCTAGAGAAAAGTTAAAAAGTAAAGGTGATAGTGCATCTCCTTGCTTTAGCCCACAGTGAATTGGAAACGTATCTGACAGAAACTGACCTATACGAACTCTGCTGTACGTTTCACTGAGACACATTTTAATTAAACGAACTAGTTTCTTGGGAATACCAAATTCAATAAAATATCATATAAAACTTCTCTCTTAACCGAGTCATATGCCTTTTTTGAAATCTATGAATAACTGATGCACTGTACCCTTATACTCCCATTTTTTCTCCATTATCTGCCGAATACACAATATCTGATCAATAGTTGATCTATTACGCCTAAAACCACAATAATTTCATCTACATATGTAGTTAATCTTCTGAAAAGAATATTGGACTAAATGTCCCTATCTCCTAGTAATGTAATTATTTCAGTGCACTTTTTAGCTAATTACAATTCATCACACTTTCACCAATTGTTATACCCTTCATCTCAATTAAATTACATTTTAATCTTAATAAAAAGATCATCTATCTTTCCCGTTTTTTGGTCTTGTTTAATTTCCTTATTAAGTAGTTTTTCCTAAACACTGGGTACCTGTTCTGCTGTCGGAGGTCCCGGGTTCTGGCAGCTTCCCTCTGTTGACGCACTTGACTCCCTCCTTGAAGATTCTTGGGAGATCCGTTTTCCTCTGCCATCTGTAGAATCACTATGTAACGTACCTTGGGCACCGATCTCAGATAACAGCTGTTTACTTGTTGAACTATTCGCACATACTCTGGGTTGCTGACGTTTGCTTCTCCCCTCGTAATCTGATGATTCCCTCGCATTCTCTTCCCCCCGTGTTGTTTCTCTGTACTTAAGTCACTGTTGTGCGTCTCTTCTGATCTTTTTGTCTTTAATATCCAGTTATTATTTGACTTAAAGTTTTTCTGCAAATAACCTAGACCACAGCTATTTCCATTAATTATCAGTTTATCTGCAAACTGCCCTCTTTTCCTGGTTTCTTTCAAATAAGGAATAAGCAGCCTTCTCTTCTTCCTTTTTCCACGCTAAAATTATTTTCCAGCCAAATTTTGGATCCTCTTAGGCTCCCCCTACGGTTTAAAATTAATTAATTTCAAGGGAAAAATTGTTCCGGGGCCGGGTATCGATCCCGGGACCTCTGGTTGAACGTACCAGCGCTCTGCCAAATGAGCTACCCGGGAACTCCACCCGACAGCGTCTCAACTTTTCCCTTTATATCCACACAACTCGCGTGGGCTGACGAAACGCCAGGGACCCACATCGAGTGCACACAAACTCTGTGTGACTTGAAATTGTGGTTTTCACGTAGGGGAGAGTCGGGTAGTATCGGACAGTGAGTTTCTTTCATCTCCCACACGATGATAGTACCTGATTGACATGGTTACGTTTCTGTGATGTCGCATAGAGAAACGTAACCATGTCATTCAGGTGCTACCATATGGTGGTAGATGAAAGAAACGCACTGTCCGATACTACCCGACTCTCCCCTACACAGGAACGTATATATTATACAAATCTAATCCCTTGAAATTATTCAAATCTGCTTTACAGGAAGCTTTACCTGAAAGATTAGATTCGTATAAAATTAATTCTTTTGTAGCGACACTTACGCATTTCACCATCACCGGCCTGTTGGAGAATGATGGTAACATATCGATTATGAACGCTGGAAGTGTGCAGTGGTCAATTTTGATTGTTAAATTAAATTTAACAAAATGTGTTGTAGCTCACACATTATTTTATCTGTTATAAAGTCAGAATCCTGGACTTGTAGGCCAGAATTAAGGGGAAACCTTTGAAAGTTCCTGAAAAAAACATTATCAAAATAAGAAATGTCGAATTGTACGAACTACTACAAGTATAGACTAAAAACTGGAGAGAAATTGTAAAAAAAAAAATAATAATTAAATTTGAAGTCTCGTAACAAAATGTATATATACTGTATTATTAAAGGAAAGTTTGGATTATAAAAATGGAAACGTTGAAAATAAGAAAACAGAACAGATAAGGTTATGGCTCAGCATTGAGCCAAAATTAAACATCATACAAAAAAAAAGTAAGTAGCTAAAGAAATATTCCTGAAAAAACTTGACACTTTGACACAACACTCACAAAAACGAACACTAAATTATTTTGCAAAAGTGTTATTTTAGAGGTAGTTGAGTTTGTGGACAGCCTGGACTGAGATGGTGATTAACATGTGGGTCTAGAAGGAGCAGAGCTTAAGAGCTAAATAATTTACATTTTAATTTTTGTTTAATAATTGATGTTGATAATGATGATGATTACGATCATAAATCGTAGGCTATACCACAATATGTTTCTCAATATAGGTACTTCCCTGTCTTCATTAAAGCGTTCTCTTCTCCAACCACTAATCTTCTTCACCCAAGTAACCATTTTACACTTTCGCAATTTCTTACCGCTATATCTCCACGATATATAATCTCATAAACGAGTGACAAAGGAACTTTCGTGCATCTTCCTATGTGAAAATAATTTATTGCAATATTCATGTTCGTTTTTAATTTTGTTGTTTCTATGGAAACGAAACCTAGAAAGCAATGACAATCATAGCATTGTGTCTCTGCTCCTACAATGCGATTAATTTAGAGCTGTCGATTTAATGAATTAATCGAAGCGATTAACAGATCAAATATGTTTCAATCGAATAATGGAACCGATTAAAAATTATCGTGTGGTGAAGGAAAAATAACTGCGTTGTGATTCTGCGTAGCACAAAATCTGCTTATAATCCGGGGCCATATTCTCAACAGTATTTTAAGCACTTTAATATGGGGAAACGGGAGGACCCTGAGAAAAACTCCAACTGCGATCTTGTCCGTCCAGTATCGAAAAATCCCGGGTCCAGCCGGGACTCGAACCAGGACCGCTTGCGTCACAGGCTGAAAGTCTGACCAATCAGCCATCGCAGGGGACCGTCGTGGGGGGGCTAATGGGCCTGTGGTGGAAAGTACCTAAGTGATATTTATTTGTTGTTTTTTTTTTTTTTTTTTTTAGTTTTTAAAAGCTATTCATATAAAATGTCAGAAAATAATTATTGAAGAATTAATAAAATTGTTGCTTGTAAGTTATTAATAATGTCTGGTCGTAATATAAACCCAGTAAACATTTCAAATGCATCAGTTCGATCACAGCCTCCGTGATCTAAGCCCTCCATGTTCTCGCAAGCACGTCCTGTATCAGCACCCCAGATTATAATCCTCGCCGCGCTACTGTCTCTGTAAGAAAGTGAAAGATGCAAATGTTAATACATTATTATTATTATTATTATTATTATTATTATTATTATTATTATTATTATTATTATTACAAGGTAAATTTTTAGGACCTTAAAGTTGGAAATGATGCGGAGTATATACCAGTAGTAGTAGTTACGTCCAGGAATATTAATTAAGGTAAGCAAACTTTAAGTATTGGGGCGTCAGTTTAGGTGGCAAATATCTTAAATACGGCTCTTGGTAATATCCTTGAAGAAAAATATCATAAAAAATAATGATGTCAGAAGTCCAAAAAAACAAAGATTAAATTAACTAACGGAAGAAATCAAATAACACTGATGTATTTAAACAGTGCAAAGTATTTCTTAAATGTTATATTACCAGTCATATGCTAAACATTCCCTACAGAGAGACACAAAATATTAATTTCGCAACTTCTGTTCGAACAGCTGTGGAGACATCGGCCATATTTAACTATCTGTTAAACGAGTTAACTGCCCGAAATCCTACATTTAAAATTAACAAACTGTTAACAATCTGTTAAGCCAAACTGGTGTTGAAAACATATAATTTTATTAATTAACAAACTGTTTAGAGTTTAACAGTCGTTAAATTTTCTAACAATACTTGGAAAAACCGGTCATTAGTCTTCTAATACAATTTACATTGTAATTTACATTGACTTTTTAATATGAGAGTGTTTTGAGATTTTGTAGTAAGCTTTCAGTTTTTTACAGATCATTGACATTAAACCAGTACTTTAAGAATGTATAACTTTTAATTTGAAGTCTTGTAATGCTAAATTTAATTTACATTGAAGATTTTTATGTTTTTATAATTCATGCTTTATCCAACTAAGTTGTTTTCAAAACTTGCCTTCTCCCAGTTAGAGTTCTTCAATTTTAACATTTAAACAGAAACCTTACTGAATGAAGGAATCAAATGAGCTTATATTCCTGACCTACATACTACATTTATTTATTTTATTGGGTTATTTTACGACGCTGTATCAACATCTAGATTATTTAGCGTCTGAATGATGTGAAGATGATAATGCCGGTGAAATGAGTCCGGGGTCCAACACCGAAAATTACCCAGAATTTTCTCGTATTGGATTGAGGGAAAACCCCGGAAAAAACCTCAACCAGGTAACTTGCCCCGATCGGGATTCGAACCCGGGCCAACTGGTTTCGCGGCCACACGCGCTGACCGTTACTCCACAGGTGTGACTACATACTATAAAATATTTATTTTAAAGGATGAAAAAATTCTTATTTTAACATAACAAATGGGTAACATTTTTTCTTGATTTATGAAAAAACCTAAAAAATGGATAAGACATGTTTTCGAGCTGTAGGACCAAAGTCATATAACGAGATAGAAGTGTAAAGCAAATAATGCTAGTTACAAAGGGCATTCCTATCAGTCTTGTGTCAGTCTTCGCCGGTCTTGATATTTTCAAGGACATAAAGTTGAGTGAAAACAATAGATTTAATTAAAACACTGACGTCACGACGGTTACATCACTAATGTGTGAATGACTATAACGAAGCTAAGCCCACGGATCTGTTTATATACATGAGCTCTCAAATTGAATATCGGATGCTTTATATCTCAATCCATGAGCAGCAGAGTTGATATTTTGTTTTCTACAATTCGTGAATTCGGTAATGTTTATTTTTAATATTATGTGCGATATATTCGTTTCGCAAATGCCTGTGGCTATCGTTCGAAACAAACTGTGCTGGTCAGCGGACGCTCGTGTGTTTCAGGGACTGAAATTCGTAAATAATAAATATATACTGCGCACAAATTTACGCATGAAATTGTTTTTATGTACCGTAAGTAATGCCATTAATATCAGGGGGTTATTCTTTGAGATATTTAAAAATAGTTTAATACAATTTTGTTCGTTTTTACTTCCTTTTCGAGATCAAAATTGTTGTATATGAAATATTTCATAGCGTGTTTTAGGAAAGTCATTCACTGAATTGTCAATATGCTCAATCAGTTAATAGAGCACTATATTATGATAATAAATTAAACTACAACATCGCATACAGAACAAATAACTCTACAAAAACATCTCAACACACAAACAAATACAACCACACAGGCGTATACAAACTCAAATGTAACACCTGCAACAACTTCTACATAGGACAGACAGGCAGATCATTTCAAACACGTTACAAAGAACATATCACAGCCATAACAAAATTACAAAACATCTCCACATATGCAGAACACATCACAAATGCCAACCACATCTACAGAGACATCAACACAGACATGGAAATACTGCATATCCAACCAAAAAGCCAGAAACTCAACACACTAGAACAATATGAAATATACAGACACACGAAAACACACCCCAACGATATTCTGAACACAGAACTCAATTTCTAAACACATACATTCTTTGACTCTACACTACGAACGCACCCACACAGGAAACAAGAGGCGCCAAGACCAACAATGACCAGTTCCGAAGATGACCGAAAATAGGTCGAAATATGTTAACAAGGTACGTTAATAATATTTAACACAAGAAAGTTCTTATACATATTCCGAAGTGATACAGTGTTAAAAGTTGCGTAATCAAGATGGATAATAAATGATTTAAAAATTCAGTTTTGTCCTTTAAATTTGCAGAAATTATATGCCAACAATTGTAACTTTTCGTTCTGCAGAGAAATTTTACAGTGTTGCATTACTTAGAATCAAATATCTGCACATTTAAAGGATGAAACTAAAATTCTTTCAATATTATGTATTCTCATAATACATACATTCATTCATACTGATCTACCCAAGGGCAGGTCTTTGACTGCAAACCCAGCATTCTCCTGTCTTTCCTATTTCCTGTCTTCCTCTTAGTCTCCTCATATGATCCATATATCTTAATGTCGTCTATCATCTGGTATCTCCTTCTGCCCCTAACTCTTCTCCCGTTGATCATTCCTTCCAGTGCATAACTTAATACAGGACTCTCTTAAATTGACAGAGCCTATTAAGAATTAAAGCAATGTTTTTTTTTTTTTTTTTCCAGAACACGATATTATTTTATTACATTCCATTTTGTTCCATATTAACCATTTGTACTAAATGAGTTGCTTTTACTATATTCCAATGTATTTTACTTTCTTTTTTCTATTATTCTATTATTTCCATGTTGTTTAGTGTCGATTTTATTGTGCTATTATAATTTTTTTTGTGTAATATGTTAGTATTCTCTTCTTTAACTTTTTGTTAAATTTTCACTGCTTGTATATTTTGTAACCTGGTAAAGTGTAAGAGAAGGCCCTATGTTCTTAACTCTGCCATTATAAATAAATAAAAAAAAAATAATAATAATAATTATTATTATTATCATTATTATTATTATTATTATTATTATTATTATTATTATTATTATTATTATATGAAATGTTTGTTATAAAACAATTTTTATCTTGAAAAGAAAACAAAAACGACCAAAATTGTATTAAACATTTTGTTTGAAATATCTCAAAGAACAATCCCCTAAAATTAATGACGTACTTACATTTCACTCTGTATACATGCAACCATGCCTTACGAGACGGAACGGGAAGTTTTCTGAAATTCAGGAACCGAAACGGCGTTCCTGTTCGCTCCGAACCATTTCGAGCCCTGCTGTGCCCTAGACATTAAGTTATTGGCATTCGTGGACTGAGTTGCGTCATTGTTGTGCGAAAATATGTCCTTGTGATCCTAGTGACCTTCGAACCTTGACGTTGTTTAACGTTAAAAACGACCAACTACCTCGATTACCCCGCAGAATTGTTTGAATTGGATCTTTTATCTATCTATCTATCTATCTATCTATCTATCTATCTATCTATCTATCTATCTATCTATCTATCTATCTATCTATCTATCTATCTATCTATCTATCTATCTATCTATCTATCTATCTATCTATCTATCTATCTATCTATCTATCTATCTATCTATCTATCTATCTATCTATCTATCTATCTATCTATCTATCTATCTATCTATCTATCTATCTATCTATCTATCTATCTATCTATCTATCTATCTATCTATCTATCTATCTATCTATCTATCTATCTATCTATCTATCTATCTATCTATCTATCTATCTATCTATCTATCTATCTATCTATCTATCTATCTATCTATCTATCTATCTATCTATCTATCTATCTATCTATCTATCTATCTATCTATCTATCTATCTATCTATCTATCTATCTATCTATCTATCTATCTATCTATCTATCTATCTATCTATCTATCTATCTATCTATCTATCTATCTATCTATCTATCTATCTATCTATCTATCTATCTATCTATCTATCTATCTATCTATCTATCTATCTATCTATCTATCTATCTATCTATCTATCTATCTATCTATCTATCTATCTATCTATCTATCTATCTATCTATCTATCTATCTATCTATCTATCTATCTATCTATCTATCTATCTATCTATCTATCTATCTATCTATCTATCTATCTATCTATCTATCTATCTATCTATCTATCTATCTATCTATCTATCTATCTATCTATCTATCTATCTATCTATCTATCTATCTATCTATCTATCTATCTATCTATCTATCTATCTATCTATCTATCTATCTATCTATCTATCTATCTATCTATCTATCTATCTATCTATCTATCTATCTATCTATCTATCTATCTATCTATCTATCTATCTATCTATCTATCTATCTATCTATCTATCTATTTACAGTACAGATATTCGTTAAAAACATAGAATTGCATATAACATGAAAAAAGAGATGAAACAGGTACAAGTGTAAATACAAATTAAAATGGAAAATGAGAAAAGGGGAAAAAAAAAAGAAAGAAGAGACAAATGGAAACTACCTACATAAAAGACACAGATATAGATATAAATGAAAAATACAAAATAAAATAAATGAAAAATAGTTAAATATAGATATCATAGCCAAAAATGTAAAATGTAGCTATAATTGGCAAATTACAGAGTAAAAAATAGCAATATTATATAAAATCAACTACCTTCAGTATATTAATAACAAAATGTTTGTATTCCATGTAAGAAATGCATAAATCTAGATTCCATGTTTTACATATTTCATTTAAATTTGAACAAATTTTTAACACTGGTGAATTTTTAAGTGATAAAGTCTTAAAGACGTTTGCTAAATATGAAGCAAATTTTGACACTACCTAAGAAAGACTTGAAAGCATCTCTTAGGCCTTGTTCAAATTTGTACGCCTCTTCTGTTTACCAATGGAAGCGATTGATTGTTGAGGCCGTAGCGCATGAAAAGAAAAATTCAGCTGTGTCATATCGGTCGTTTTAATCTAATACAGAATACTTCCTGATTGGTGCCCACGCCTTTCACTACCAGAGTCCAAAAAAGCTATGGTTAGTCATTACTGCAGGTGTTATAGTCACGACGCTGTTATTCCCGGCGTGACTCCTCCTCTTTGCTCACGTCTTAGGAAGTGAAGGCTCTATAAAGTCTAGGTAAGAAGTATCGTTCGCCATTTTTGTTCTTTCGTTGCCGAGATACCATACGAGGAACCTATTTGCCACACCGTTAAACATTATCATGTCGTAGCTCCTATGATAATAAATCAAACACACTGTAATTCAGCAAATAATTGAGCGGCAAATAACGTCTTCGTGTGCTTTCTGCGAGCGCCAACGAAAGAGCCAAAATGGCGGGCGATTATATTAAGTATTTATCGAACCTTAAGAAATGAATAACGTCTTCATCAGCGAATCACAAGACGCACACTTTTAAATGTAGCCGACCAAGAACGCGATTGGCTGCCGGAAATTAGAGCGACGGGACTACAGCAACAGACGATCTATTTCTTCTCTAGGACTCTGCATGTTATTAAGAAGATCGCCGCGGGTCTGACTTAATATGAAGCGCAGCAACCTCACAGATATTTGGTTAGCGGGAAGTGTACACCGTGATCACACATATCTGCTTTTGGTTGCGGCTGCACCAGGGTGGATGGAAGTGACGTTGGTTAATGAAGACTGCGGTACGTTTTCTTGACGGCCTCCACAGAGTGGCTGCGTGCTGCACAGTGGGGATCAGATTCTTCTCACTCTGTCTGTTATGAAGATAATTACAATCTTTCTACTGCAAGTCAACAGGTAGAAATATAGTGGGTACAACAACAAGTAAAATATTTTCTGTTTTTAACATAAAGTTCGCCCTTTCAAACTAAAATCGATTATGTTGGAATTCGTTCGTTCAGTGGTCCAGCTGATCATTTCGTGTCGTTGTTGTTCGCTATTTTATTAACTTGTCCGTTATTTCAGCTATTTATTTAATCTTTCATAAAACTATTTCGTAATTCATTCGTAAATTTATATTCACTCCTCACTCACTCACTCACTCACTCACTCACTCACTCACTCACTCACTCACTCAATCGTTAGTTTTATTGGGCCTAATTCATTTGTTCGTTTATTTGGTTTATTTCCTATTTATTAATAAACTGTATTTATTAATTTATTCGTTCTTCCTTACATTTAGTCATTCGTTGATTTAATTGTTGTTCATTCACCTATTTCGTTGCTTTTTAATGTATTTATATTAGTTCTTTTATTTATTCATACGCTGAAACATATATACATTCGTCATATCACTACTACTGCTGATACTGCTACTACTGCTACTGCTAATTATTTATTTAACCTCACAGAGTTAAGGCCATACGGCCTTTTCTAACACTCAACCAGGAGTAAAACTGCGTTACAAAAACACTACAAATTTACAGAGTACACTACAGTTTTACACACAAAGCTGAATAAGATGATAATAATAATAATAATAATAATAATAATAATAATAATAATAATAATAATACTTACTAACTTACTTACTGGCCTTTAAGGAACACGGAGGTTCATTGCCGCCCTCACATAAGCCCGCCATTGGTCCCTATCCTGAGAAAAATTAATCTATTCTCTATCATCATATCCCACCTCCCTTAAATCCATTTTAATATTATCTTCCCATCTACGTCTCGGTTTCCCAATAATAATAATAATAATAATAATAATAATAATAATAATAATAATAATAATAATATAATGTAAACAACAAGTAAGTACAAATCAGACAATATATAACATACAGAAAGAAAGGAAAAAGCATAATAAAATGTAAACAGCAGGTCAAAATAAATGAGACATACAACGTATAAAAAAATAAGACAATTATTGATAATAATAATAATAATGATAATAATAATAATAATAATAATAATAGGCCCTAATAGTCGACCTGGTTGGCGAGTTGGTATAGCGCTGGCCTTCTCTGCCCAAGGTTGCGGGTCCGATCCCGGGCCAGGTCGATGGCATTTAAGTGTTCCTAAATGCGACAGGCTCATGTCAGTAGATTTACTGACATGTAAAAGAACTCCTGCGGGACAAAATTCCGGCACATTCGGCGACGCTGATATAACCTCTGCAGTTGCGAGCGTCGTTAAATAAAAAACATAACATAATATAATAATAGTAATAATAATAATAATAATAATAATAATAATAATAAAATAGTGAAGTACAAAGCATACAATGAATACAATATTTTTAGGTACACACAGTAGCCTAAGGAAAATTAAGATTATATATAGCTTAACTTATCACATTATAGATATACCATTATCGGAAAATATGAAAACAAAAATATAAAATAAGTTAAATATTACTAGAACATAAAAAATGTGAATACGTGGAAACATGCAATACAACACTTGTCATAACAGTAAGTTAGTTTGGCAACTCGTCATAAGATAATTTTCTAACTTGGATTTGAAAGTTTTCAATGTTCGGCAGCCCTTGACTTCAGGCGGCAGAGAGTTCCAGTGACGAGAGGTAGCAACAGTGAAAGATGAGGAATACAGAGATGATGTGTGAAGTGGAATTTTTAGCTTATTATCGCGTTGTGATCGAGTATTAATATTATGATAGCGAGAGAGAGTATGAAAACGAGCTACTACTACTACTGCTACTGCTGCTAGACGACACGGGTAAACATTTGGTAATTTTTCGTCAAAAATCACATTTTTCGCTTTTAACAAATGAAACTATGATGCCTACTTTACACTTTGACGAAGTTTTGGAACCCTGTGGCTGTTGTTCCATAAGTTACTTCTCAATAAAAAACACTACGCTGGCAAACTTTAAACTCATTTTCCCATATTTCTTTGCCCACTTCTAAGCAATCATATCACTAAGGATTTCACAATTGTTATGCTAGAAAGCTGAAATGTTCACTGCGTGGTCTTTAAAGTATACTTAAACTTATTTTGGTGTTGTTGGAAAAAGAAAATAATTTTTGAATAAAAAATGAAATGTTTCTTGCACTCTGTAAATTTTATAAATTTCAGTATTAATAGAGGTTTAATTTTTTACCCCTTATTTTTACAAACTAAAACTAAAAATATATAAGAATGTAAGAATTTTGAAAATAGATCAAAAGTATTGTTAAAAATCAGATTTGATGCTTACATTTGGGGGAGAAGAAACAATTTCAATATACTTAGGTATACAAATTATTTTCTTTAATTTTAATAACTCCTAAACTACTAAACGCAATATAAACATATGAAATATACATTTTACCCTTCGCTTCCCTTAATTCATTCTTAATTCTTTCATTCCGTCTTAATTTGATTCTTTCGTTCATTTTGTAGGTCTAAAGTAAAACTTATGAGTATGTCTAACATTAACATTACAAAAGAATAAATAATGAGGGAAAACATAGCTGTATTTCTTTTCAAACACTTTAGTCTGGCATAATCTACTTTTCAATTACTATTTCTTTTTATGGATCATATGAAAACTAATTCATTTGTAACACTCGTTCACTCTACAAAACTTTGTTCATTATAATATTCTTGTTTTGTTTTCCTTGTTCATGAAGTCTTAAGACCAAGAACTCTTGTATTTCTATTTTTTTTTTTTTTTTTACGTCTTTGAAAGTGCCTGACGCGATGATGTAATGTACTTTTTTTGCCTTTTAAATGCATCAGTGAAAATATAACAGGATTTCATCATTTTTTAATCCTTAGAATACTTTTCGCTTTATTATTTTTTCGTGTTAATAGAAACTTTTGACGCTAGATGGAAGTAACACTCAAGACGGCAATTAGGGGCTTTCATATTAAAATGTTGTGTCAATTATTTTATTAATCCCTGCTGCTTTACACTCTACTGCCTAAGGAACATTCAGTAAATATGCTGACTGTTAAGTAATTGGCAATAATTAACTTGCAAGTTGTGCTACAGGGAATATGATTATTATAGGGTACTAACCTAAATCCGTGATCATCAGGGCCTAAACGTAGTAATTGTAAACAGAAGAGAAGCCAGAATTCTGATGACAAAATATATTCTGATTTCCTGGAATTATAACCATAAGTTTGCACCAATTTTGTAATTATCTCTAAGTAACATGAATTAACATAGTAAAATCTGAAACGAGTTGTAAAAAATAAAAGAAAGAACAAAACAAAAATTCACTACGGAGATTCAAACGCGAACTGTCTATATAGAAGTTAAGTAGCTTAACCACTGCTCCACGCCAAGCATGCTGTGGAGGTATCAAAATGCTGTGTTAATTATTTTATTAATCCCTGCAGCTTTACACTCTATTGCCTAAGGAACATTCGGTAAATATTTTGACGGTTAAGTAATTGGCAGTAATTAATTTGCAAGTTGTGCTGCAGGGAATATTATTATTATACTAATCTAAATCCGTGATCACCAGGGCCTAAACGTAGTAACTGCAGATCTAAGTACAATAAGTGGGTTATGAACCAAAAGGCAACTTTTCAGGAGAGCAAAAACAAAGTCTCTATTCACTTTATTTTTTGAACAGCATATTACATGAACTTAAGTTTCTAATACTACAAATGGGTTTATGAGAACCAATGACAGATTCTGATTCTATGAGGCGGGAATAGTAGGAAAGTTTGAAAATCCGAAAATGGCACATTTGGTCGGTAACCTACTTAATTGTTCTGAGGTCTTCATTGTAAACAAGAAGAAAAACCATAGTTCTTATGACAAAATATATCCTGATTTCCTGGAATAATAAGCACAAATTTTCACAAGTTTTATAATTATCTGTAAGTAGAGTAGACGCAAGAAGAGCTTGCCACGGTAAGCTGCGCGAACTTTCGGAAACGTTCGGGTGCACTCGACCTCGCTTCGATTCGATTGGCAAACTGTCGACAGTTCTCAGTCGTCTGCTGGCTTGATGTTTCGAGTGAGATTTATCACAGCGCATGTAACGGAACCTAAACCTTGTTGCAGAGTTACTAGTAACATAACATTGTTGAAAATACAGAAGCACGAATTCTTTTACATATAAAATCACTGAATTAAAGATGTTACAAGAAATATGTGATCGTGTAATAATTGATATTTGACATTGTAATAAAATACTAATAACTAATACTATGTGATTTTATTAAAATGTTCCGATAACCAGCGTGGTACTATGGTTGGTTTATTTTAATCTGTATATACTCCTTATGTTACGAGCAGAGCCTGTTTCGTTGTTCATACATTTATAAACGTTATAAATAATTCCCTAGTTTGACTGTGTAACGTTTCATTAGCACTTCCTAATTTAGAGCCAACGGGGGGCATTGTTAAGTACATAGAATGTTATACAGAACTCTGTTATTTAACAAACACACTTTGAACTATATAAAACTCCTGATACCAGGGGTAAAACGCAGCCTATGTAACGCATACGCTGGCTTCTACCCGCTCCGCACAGCAACACTCCACGATACGAACAGCTCAAGACCGCGCTTTCGAATGCGCCCTGTAATCAGCATTACGTGATTCATAGCAGCCCTGTAACGAGCATGGCGGCACGAGGACCGAATATCGTTCTCTACGCATCAGTCAAATGGGCAAGCTTTCTTTGCGCTTCCTTCTAACATGAATTAACATAAGCAAAATTATTGACTATATTACACTAAAACGAGTTGTAAAAAATAAAAGAAAGGACAGAACAAAAAATTCTCTACGGAGATTCTAAGCATGCTGTGCAGGCAGCCCAAATCATGCAGTTAACTGAAGCGGCGCACGGAGGTTACGGTAGTGAACTGCGCGCTCACCGAAGGGACTTGGACAATTTTATCTGCTCAAGAGACCGGCCACTTTCATTTTGACCAAGTGTACGCAGTGCGAAAATCTGCTTATTTTGGAAGCCTCTGGTGTAAAATGTTAACAGTTGAGCAGAGGAATTACGAATATGTAGTTTTTACATGAGAATTTTAAGCAGCGATGTTCTTCAAATAGCGTGTGATCATAATCAATATGGCTGATCAAACAAAAAAATGTTGCCCGGTTCGGTTCAAATGCCACTTCTTTCAACAGAAATTATCTAGACGTACTTTGTTCGTTTCAAGATGTGTCTCTTGGCCTATAGTTCGCTGCGTAAAAAATGTATAAAAGTCGCAGAAGAATGGAAGGAATTAACTACCCCAGTCTGTTGTTTGCCGGTCGCCAACCCCTTTCATTCGCGAACAAAGATTTCTTGGCACAGGATATGACAAAGGCTACAGGAACACACACATATAATATAATAACTACATCCTATGTTAGGGGCAGCCAAGGAGAAAATATATAAATTTTAAGGACGGGGAATGGTTAACTCGAAAATCGATAAAGAATTGCTAGAATAAAGAGAATTCTAGTCACAAGGGAACATTTGAGTCCTTTTTAAAGTGTCTTCAATTCTCGTGAAAGAACGACGGACGTAATTCTGTCGTTTCAAGTCAAGTAACTACTTACAAATTTGAGAAACTCAAAGACATTTACTTAAACCCAGAATTTTACTCGTATTTCACATTGCAGTAATAGGCTATATACGTCGCATACTATTCAGGATTCCAACTTACTGCATTTCCACTACCATCATTATAATATTATCAGTCATAAACCCCACTGTTAAATTTAATCTCTGTTTCTTATACCCTAACAATTTTTTCTCATATTTTGTAACAACTGGTTATCTCCAAATAAGAGTGCATATCTAGAATATCTAGTACAAATTAAATTCCCCCTAGGGATTCACATTTCAGTACGTTACTGCATTCAGATTTCTAAAGATAAGGACTACAAAGAAGAGTTAAACACAATCAAATACATAGCACAAGAAAACAGATACAACCCTAACATAATAGACAACATAAGAAAAGCAAAACACAATTATAAAAAAAATAGGAATACAACACAAACACAAAAAAATACATCACACAAACATAAAAAATACATCACACAAACACAAAAAAAATACATCACACAAACATACGAAAACAAAAACACACACAAAATTGCAACCTCATTCAAGAAATTAAATTACAACATTGCACACAGAACAAAAAACACTCTACAAAAGCATCTCAAGACACAAACAACACAAACAAATAAATACAACCACACAGGCGTATAAAAAACTGAAATGCAACACCTGCAACAACTTCTACATAGGACAGACAGGCAGATCATTTCATACACGTTGCAAAGAACACATCACAGCCATAATAGAATTGCAAAACAATTCATATACGCAAAACTTATCACAAATGCTAACCATACCTACAGCAACATAAACACAGACGGAAATTCTACACATTCAACCAAAAAAACAGGAACTAAATACACTAGAACAATACGAAATACACACACACACATGAAATCCTCAACACATAACTCAATTTCAAAACACATACACTTTTGACTCCACATTACACTACATAAACACGTCCCCACAGGAAGCATAATCAGAATGTTCGAAAACCAGGACCACCCAGTTGTTAGGATAGCCTACAACAAGCTGAAACTAGTCAACAAGATAACCTAATTTTAACACGTGAAAGATATATAGTATATCTTTTCAAGTGATATAGTATTAAAAGTTGTGTAATCATCATCATCATCATCATCATCATCATCATCATCATCATCTTCCTAACAAGTATTAGGCCAAGTGCCTGTTACGGTCTCAAACTAGAATTTTCAGTCCATCTCTTCTTTGGACGGCCTAGAGATCTTTTGCCTTATGGATGGTAATGAAGCAGTGCTTTTGGAATTCTGCATCGATTCATTCGTTCGAGATGACCCTTCCACTGAAGTTGATATTTGCTGATGAACTGCATAATGGGTTCTATTTGAAGTTCTTCCATTATGTCCTCATTTTTTTTATGATCCCAGCGAGTATATCCAGCTGTTGCTCTCATGAACCTCATCTCACTTGCTGTTATTCTACTGACATATTTATTCTTCACAGTCCACGCTTCACTAACATAGCTTAATACTGGCTGTGCTAAGGTTTTATACAAGCCTATTCTTGTGTGCCTTTGTACTAGTGAAGGTTTCATGATTTTATTAATGATCCCCATTGTTTTATTATATTTACATATTTTTTCAGCAATTTTTGTAATCAAGATGTATAAAAAAATATTGTTTTCGTATAACATGTATAACAGTTAATAAATGACAATAGATTATTTAAAAACGTATTTTAATTGGTATTTTAATAGTACATTATGCAACGAGCCTATAATGGTAGTAATTAAGACCCGAGTATGTTTGTTTATGAAACGAGCGCAAGCGAGTTTCATAATTTTCATACGACCATCTTAATTACCATTATAGGCAAGTTTCATACGACTTTTTATGCTCTACCATATTTCTAACTTGAAATTATTCATAAGTATTCATGCTATAGTTATCTAAGTGAAGAATGCAACTGACCTTCTAAATTGTGAGATGTGCGCAAACGCGAAAGTATTGATTTTTTCCGAGGGACGAATGTCATTGACCTTGATATAATCTAGAGAATAAGATGAATATTAGTCTTGATATAACCTGGAAATTGATTTAGAATTGAAAAACGAGATGACAAATTGAATTTATTTGAATATTATTTACAATTAACGCTAATTATTATAGTAATAGAACATAACCTTCTGCGACAGTATTGGATTTCCAGCCTCCGTGACGTTTCGCTAGTTGTCTTTCGATTGCATATCCGAGAATAATCGATACTTGCGGTTTTATAATGGTACAATGGTGATTTCTCATTGGCTGAAGAACTGAACTATAATGAATAGGTGTACTTTAATGAGGTGCATTAAAGGGCTACTACCAGGTGTATAATTACTACATTTCGGCATGGTCGAGCATAACATAATATTATCGTACTGTTTATTTTACTACTTTCGTCTATATTGGCTATGCGTGCTTAATTTATTCGTATGTTACTGCCTATTTTATAGTTTTTAGTAACTATTTTCGTTAACATTGACATCAGTAATTAAGTAGAGACCACTGAGAAAAGTCAATTGCTTACAGGTCAAGTGTTAAATACTAACTCAAATCAGACATTCTTTCCAAATTCCGTAGCTATATATAAAATTATTTACAATATTTTCCATTGTTACTGTCATCTCTCATCATGTAAGTTACAGAAATGGAGAAGTACATGCAAGTTACATTTCAGTGTATATTATTTACCTTTTTTGCTTTTTCCTTTGATCACGTTTACCTACTTTATTTAAGTCATTACGTTTCTTTGTTTGGAGTAAGAGGTTTCTAGAAGAGCAACAAGGAGGAATTTTTGTAATGGATCTCAATTTTCACTGACGTTTTGCGGTAGTGTAAGGGGGAAATGTGCAAGCGCCATCTTTTACAGTAACGATCTGGAGTATTCTAGCTTGTTTAATAGGGAGGTAGGGAGGGCTTCTAAAAATAATATCCCTGTAGCGAACATAGAATTTACTTTGGTACGGTGGTAGAATCGTATCGCACTGTGGGAAATTCCAGACTTTCCCCAGGTTTATCGTCGGTACGTTTTGTTACCAAGCGAATTAGAAATGGTTTCGCTCCCATTTGCAGCAGCAGAGCTGGACTATTTTAAAACCGTCTCTGTTGTTCTGCACTTAGAATAAATTATGCTGTACGGCGCATGCCTGAATGTTACGCTTCCTCTATAGTCGAGTGTGTACAAATTGAAAAAAGTAAATGAAGTGTCGTAGGGCCGCTTCAATTGCGGTTAAGACTTGATAAGACTTTACAGTTAACGCCCTCTGTTCAAATGCCTTTGTCTTCCACCAGCAGACTGAACTTAACGTCAGGACCTTTACTAGAAACAATATCTATCCCGACAAGCCTTGGGATTATACACTGCTCAAAACAATTAAGGGAACATCTATACTAATAATAAATCTGTAGCCGAAATTTGTCTGGTAATTTTCGATTTTCCAGAAATAATTGGTCCTAACATATGAGGCGTTCAGAAGTCAACATAATTAACTCCACTTTTGGTTATTTCAGAGTTTCTAAGTTGGCAATGTATTAAATTGATCATATTTTCAGTGGTAAAAGTGATTAACTCCATAGTTCAGTAAAAAGCCCACAGAATGCAGTATTATTCTTGACTGCAACACAGAATCAATTGTGTGTATTCAACTTCAACCTTGAATATCTCAAAATATTTGGAAAAGGAGCTAATCATGTTGACTTCTGAATGCCTCATATATAATTAACCACCCTGAAACCGAAAATCGCTTTTTTTTTATTTTTGTTTGTATGTCTGTCTGGATGTTTGTTACTTTTTCACGCGATAATGGCTGAACCGATTTAAATGAAAATTGGAATATAAATTAAGTTCGTTGTAACTTAGATTTTAGGCTATATGGGATTCAAAATACTTTATTTAAAAGGGGGGTTATAACGGGGCCTGAATTAAATGCATAGAAATATCTCGCTTATTATTGCTTTTTTCTGAAAAATGTTACATAACAAAAGTTTCTTTAAAAATGAATTCCGATATTTTTTTTTTCTATGCAAAATTTTGATGGGACTGATATTTAAGGATATACAAGACTTTTAAAATAACAATATAATACATTTTCACCGCCGCCTCAGATTGTAGCGTTGTTGTTCCTGCAGTAATTCTTACGTGCAAAATATAAAATTTTTGAGTAGGAAGAAAAAAATACATTTATTCATTCCATGGCAATAGTACATAGGACATCGTGAATTCTTACATTTTCGAAAGAAAGAAATATAATTGCATATCACTGTTTATGCTGTATCACTATTTAAGTTATTTACTGAAGCCATTTACTGAAGACGTAGAAAACAATGATTAAAATTAAGTTATTACCATAATTCAATGGAAATATGTAACAAGTAATGATACGTCAATCTTGATTAAACTAAGGTTGCATGTAATAAAAATTAAGAAACATGTTAAAGGAATTGTCATTGCACCAAATGAGTGCTCTCTGGACCAAAATGATCATATTTTAATTATTTAAATACAATTTCAATTAAGTAACATATTAAACGATTTATCCTTGTAACAAACATGAATGTTCCCTGGATCAAACGACCTATTTTAATTATGTATATATTTATTTCTAATGGGTGCAGCAGAGCGCACGGGTACGGCTAGTTTATAATAAATCCTATAGGTAATTGTTTCTTGAAGCTGTGGCGGTGAAAAGTGGTAAATGTATAAAATGAAACATAAATTTCATCTAAGAGTAAGAATTTTAAAGATTCATGGCCTGAATTCAGAGTAATTACCTGAAATAAGAAATCTTTGATTGTGGAAGGCTCTGACAACTTCTAATTGATCAGCTTTCTGACATTGCTATGGTAACGAATGCTCATTATTGCCTTATTTATTAAAGCCTCTGGCAAAATTAGATTAAATTGGATTAAGAAAACAGTGGTGCACAAACTTCAAACGGAACGTGAAATTTTATGTCGTTATTTTTATATGGCTTCCTTCTGTTTGTTATTTGTCTGTAAAACAAAAGTACTAACAAAAGAAATAACCTTGCAGATGGAAAGGGACGATAGAGTACACTTAAATGAATAGAAAACCTATATTATGTTTTGTGGTTAAATACACGGTTAATTAGAAAATTGAGTTTGAAGTTTCAGCAGTCTGGCAACATCGCCGTTAACACACTACCCGTGATACAGACGTAAGAGGTCAACGATCTCTGCGTGTCTCGGTAAGTGAGCTGTTTTCTGCCTCGATGTTGCTACCTGTTCGCATCTGCAATGGCTTGAAATTAGAGGTTTTTAAAATTAAATTCACACGAAATCCGTGTACGCTATTGAAATAAATTATTATTATTTATTCAATTTCCTATCGATGTGAACAAATATCACGGTTCTACGCGCGATAGTTACCGAATAAGAGATTGTTCAGCATTTGGGAAATAAACATTTTTTTTCTGAAAAAATTACATGAACTTTCCATCAATATGATATTGCAATTTTTGTTACATACAACATGAGCTATTCGCTCTGAAAATCTGCAAGACTATTTCATTTCCACCCTGTATATGCTATTTGTGGACAGTCGTGCGAAATTGTTGCCTACATACAGGCGGACTCCCATCAAGACTTGCTCCAAATTTTAATTCCATGTCTAAACATGCATACGAGTACATACATACATACATACATACATACATACATACATACATACATACATACATACATACATACATACATACATACATACATACATACATACATACATACATACATACATACATACATACATACATACATACATACGGACATCATTTTATTTTTACTAACATTTTTAGTATTAACATGGCTGTACCTTTGGATCAACGCCGTTTGCTACCCCGTTCCACGACTCGAGTTCGATGATACTGGCATAATAAACAAACAAATCACTTTACTAGGTATAGGAGGGAAGAAAAGTAGTTCATCCATTTACATAAACTAGGAAATATCGCCATTTTGAGTTTGGTCATTTTCATTAGGGTTTTGTTTAATCAAAATACAGTACTGTATTAACAATGATTGTTTTTACTCACGAACTGAGCTATCCATGTGGACGTATTCATTATGCAGTGTATATTATACTGTCTACAGCACATTAGCGTACAATATAGAGAATGACGTTAAATTGAAAAATAATCATAATATGGATATTTAAACAGATTTTTGAAAATGGTGGCCGTTCATTTCGATACAGGCTTCAGTTCTAATGTGCATATTATCGCACTATAGACTATTGTACCTAATCCCAATTACCAGTTTCGTTCCTCGTACTAGTTGAAATAATTCTGTACCTACTCTATAAAAGAGTACCTTACGTATTGTAAATTCAATCTTCACTTCTGCCCGATCCGAAAAGATAAAATTACTCAGACATGCTATCTACTGTCCGTCCAAGTGGTTATGTCGTAGGGTCGTAGAAAGGGAGGAAATCACGTGACAGTTATTTACTTAACGAGGCCCTTTTAAGTTGTCTTAAACAGTTGTAAAATATTGCGTAGACGTCCATTTCCTAACAGAAATTAATGTTCTCACAAAAAAGCTAAGACAGCCCAGCCACTAGCTGGTGAATAAAAGCTGGTGGGGGAAACCGGGATACGACGTAGGCAAATGGACGACAGTACTTGTGCGAAAATGATTCAATATTGAAAGCTCTTTCGTCACTGGAAAACGTGAACATATTTTTGGAACGTACTGTTTACTATGACCGTAAGGCTACTATGGCTGTACATGAGGTCTTGGATCTGTGTGGAGGGCGGTTGAACTTCATTAGTAGAAGGGGTGGGAGTGAAGTACATTAAAATACTCAGGTACAATAAAAATTGAAGTAAAAATAAAATGATGTCCCTGCACATACATACATACATACATACATACATACATACATACATACATACATACATACATACTGTACATTCATTCATACATGCATACACACACACAAACAACACACACACAAACAAAAAACACACGCACGCACACGCACGCACGCACACACACACACACACACACAAAAAACTGTACGTACGGTCTTACATGTGTAGGTACTTAGCTAAGAAAAGATTACAGCTTTGTAGTGTAGTTCAAAGGCACTAAAATAGTCCTAATTCTTGGATTATGCTGTATAATTGTAACTGTTTTAGTGTACAGACTTATCTAAAGACATTGGCGTACCCTAAAATTGTTAACCATTATAAACCATATGTCCATATTTATCATGTGATTCACTCGATGATATTTGAATTTGTAATACGGCAATGGTGGGACTGAATACGTAATTCAGTGGTAATATAAGGATCGGAACCAGCAGCGTGTTGATTATGTGATATTTTGTATCCAGTGTGTGACTTTTTTGTGCAATGATGAAACCCATATTCATGAGAAATATAATCAAGATTATATGTTTTCACATTGTTGTGTCCTCTGAATCGATCTGTCTGTAATTACTGCATTTGAAATGCATGTTGACGCTCGTGTTAGTGAGAAATAAAGTGATTAATAGCTTCCATGCCGGCATCGTATTCTAATTAGAGCCACCATTGGCAATAATCATGATGGGGTAGGCTAAATGAGAAATTCAGATGATGCGGATTAGTAATTCAGTAAGCGATTACCAGGTATACCGAACGGAAAACTGCCATGTTTACAGCACATTCTCCACAAAATGGACCTAATTTTCCCTACTGTTGGGCTAGTCTAGTGCAGGCCTGTATTATTTATGTTTAATATTTATATCGCCTAATTCATTTATATTGAATCTAGTGCTGTTAAAAAACAAGACTTATAATTGTCTGCCACAATTATGTAATTGAAATTGCCAGATGTCAGTTTCCTGGAGACTAGTCATACCAGAGATCTGATGGATGTGATATAATGGAGAATGAAGTGGGAGTGATGGTTATGATGATGATTGCAATGATATGAATTTTATCAACAGTAATCGCACTAGAGGTTTTGATTTATCTAGAGAAAATCAAAACTCGAGTGGGATTTAGCCTAATTGACTATTACACGATTAGAAGAAAGTATATAAAGATTAGAAGTAACAAACTACTACAATACAATAAAATATTAATTGACTTACGAAAATACAACTGTCTTCAAATGTATTATTATACCATCTCAACATTACGCTAGCTGTATTATTGTTATCAGTTGTGCCAACTATGGAATCATCATTGAACTCTGTGGACGGTTACTATTCAAGAAGTCTTTGTTGATTCAGTTTCATTTTTATTAAAACATTTGCATTCCACTTCAATCATCCGGATCCCAGTAATCAACGTCACTTGACAGATGATTTTCAATAAATCTTAGTATTAAACAATCTTTGATACGTGACTATCCATAATATCATATAGCAGAAGCTATAACAAACATGACCTAAATAATATAAACAAGTGTTACAAAAGGTTTAATTAGGGATGATGAAATAAACAAGAAACGTTTTAATTAACGATGATGAAATAAAAAATAAACGTTAATGATTTTAAAAGAAACAGTTATTGAAAGTACAATTTTCAAATTTGAATGTTTTAGTGGTTGGTGGTTCAGTTGATGTTATATTGGACGTGTGCGTAACAGAAGTGAACTCGTTGATGTACATGATGTATCCCTCAACTTATTCAGGATTTCCGAATGGTGCTCTTCATTTATTTGTAAATAGGGTTTCAGGGAAGATGCATAGCTATGACCAGTGATCTTTATTAATTCTTGTTCTTGAATGCCAATGCGAGTCATATTTGAAAGTGCTGTGCACCGACTGGAGTGGTTTGTAATTTTCTGTTTTTTTTTTTTTTTTTTTTTTTTTTTTACGTCCAGACCAGCGCAATTTGAAATATTGGCAAACAAAGAAACAAATGCTAGGGCCGCGATAAAATTAAACAAATGCTAGGGACGCGATAAAATTGTGCGATAAGCAGCCATGATTGGTTGAAAGACGTCCTTTCGTACCGTTTTATTGGTCAAAAGTAGTGTGACGTAGTAAAAGTGTAATAGTCAAGATAATGCGATTTATTTATTTTGATTTTGTGCGCGAAGATGGGTTTATGATGGCGAGGACAGTAGAAATGATGAAGTCCATGTGGTGTTTATTGTGGTCGGATTGTGGATGTTATGTTTTGATGTCATTGAAAATAGGGCAATGATATTTGTTTTGTTTGTTGATATGATGATGATTATTATTACTTGATACGATGTTTCTGATATGATATTAATGCAATTGTGATCATTGTTTGTTTACAATTGAGTCAGAGGTTTTGTAAAGGGCATCAGTCACAGTTTTTCAGAAACTGACATATTGCTGTTTTTGTATTTTGTAAGGCTATACCTACCATTTATTATACAAAAGGCACAGTCCAAGGTACACTATGGTTTCAGTGTATGGTTGAATATTGCGTCTGTTTTGAAATAGGTACCATAAAATTGAGGATATCGTTCAACTGAAAAAGTACACTATCTACCAAAAAGTAATTGGGCACTGTTTTTGCCACTTTAGAAACTCGTAGAGGCAGTCCATTTTCTGGTTTCAACAATCAGATTCTCCAAAGATACTTAAAAACGAAAAGGAGGACTCATTAATAATAATAATAATAATATTAATAATAATAAACAGTTGCAGTAGTAAAAAAGTAAAGCTAAAGGTATCCCCATTATTAAAATTATTTTGAAAGGCAATAACATCTTCACTTCATGTAGTGCATGCAACGAGTATAGGATATCCCCTGGAACGCGTCGTCATTCCTTTTGCAACATGGCAGTCAGTTGGACAATGGAAGTTGGCCGCATCCTCCGAGACCTCAATCACCGGTCCAATTCTACCCAAAGGTGCTCAATGGGATTGAGATCAGGACTCCTTGCAGGCCAGTCCAACCGGTGAACATTATTGTCTGCATACCACTGCATAGTAGCCGCCGAAACATGGGGCGAACTTCCATTGTCCAACTGAGTGCTGTGTTGCAAGAGGAATGGCGACGCATTCCAGTGGATATCCTACACAAACTAGTGGAGAGCATGCCTGACAGGGTGGCTGCTGTTATAGCAACAAGAGGTGGTACCACGAGGTTCTAAAGGCAAAAACAGTGCCCAATTACTTTTTGGTAGATAGCTTACATCCCAGATGAGCACTTCATCTTCTGTGACGCGATATCGATTGGCCATTCAAGAATAGGAAAGACATTGAATGAAATACAATTAAGTAACTTTTTATTTTTTATATTATTTTTTGTAGTAATTTTATTTCAGACACTTACAAGATGCTACATGTTCTGTTCATTTAGTGTTCGATACTGTTTATGAAAAAATAGACACAGCATTTATGCTTTTATTTTGAAAGTTTAGATAAAGGCATCAGTACACTCATTTCAAACTTTTTTTGGGGTTACCGTATGAGTTAAAAAGATAAAACTTTAGAATAAAATGCAGATTTGTAATAGGTAGTAGCCAAAAAAAGTGTCTTTACACTAAAGCTAAAATCTCGTTTGTATGACAGCTTTATTTTAGTTTACCAAAACTTTGGTCTGCAATGTTAGTAGCACAGTCTAGTATATACAGTCACGAAGCTCAATACGTAGTAAATATGCATCCATAGGTAGTTACTAACCACTAGGATCGCTACTATCGCCTCATCACAGACAATGCGAAATAGTACCTCTACAGTCTATTGTTCCTAGCACCCTCACAACTCAAGCTTTGTGACTGTTAAGGTAATAACTGCCTCCCATTGGAGGTAGCCCAGAAGGACTCGGTATACTCTCCTACATGAATTTTGCAATATTAAATGTTTACATAAATTTTATAGAAAGAAAATTAAAATAAACATATATGAATAGAAAGTGAATAAAAAAAAAATAAACAGAGTGAATATGATGACTCAGAATTTGGCAAGAGCGTTTCAAAACTGAAGTTATGATGTCAGCAGTAAGAGTCTGTGGTAGTTCAAAAGTCTTCCTGAAGCGTTCAAAGAACTTGGGAATCACACCACGAGCTCCAATAAGAAGACCAATCACCTCAATGTCTTCAAGCTGGTATTTTGCTTTGAAGTAATCAACTGTTGGCAGATAAATGTTGATCTTTTCTTGATTGACATCCTCCGGCTGGCTACTCCCCGTTTCAATCCTTATGGTAGTATCAATTATATATCCTTTCTTGGTAGTCTGGGAATACGCTATGATGTCAATACGTCTAGAGGAGCCATTAGTAGCAAGGCAAAAAACTAGACTGTGCTAATAGTCCCCCTTACATTTTCAGAGCGAGAAATTACAATTATGCACTAAGTGGATGCATATACTGTACCTGTTCTTAACATCTATGAATAGCGGCACAATTTGTGATGTAGTATCGTGATGTACAGTATATTACTGCATTTGATAAAGGCAGCCGTGTCCGATATTCGGAATAAAGTATAAATGACATGAAAGGAAAGGGGCTGTGTTGAAACTTAATTACTGTGGTACAAAACTGTTTACATCAAAATACACAGACCAATAAATATTGACACAGACAGTAATATTATTAAAGAGTTGGTGAACATAGTAGAAGAAATGCGTTCACTTTCACCAATGCTTTCGGAATTTACGTTGACGCATCTGCCATATTGTATCAATGATAATTATATGAGAATATTAAAATATACCGCGTGAGGCACTTAATATAGGCCATCTGAATAAAGCGGCCAGATTGAGTGATAGGAGAAAATCCTTCAGACAAAATATGCTTTGTTCGAAGGGGTACGTAGTCTGATATTAATAGTTTCTGCATAGGTGGAGGTTTAGAGAAGATGTGAAAGTCAACTTGTTGTAAATGGATGTTTTAATGTTTACCATTTAATAGTGCCTTTGAAGACGTATATCGACTGTTTTTTTTTCTGAGAGCCGTTCAAGATAGTTGAAGGTCAATGACTAAAAAATATAATAGTACATTATGCAACGAGCCTATAATGAAGGTAATTAAGAAGTGAGTATAGATACGAGCTTCTTAATTACCATTATAGGCGAGTTTCATACGACTTTTTATGCTCGACCATATTTCTAACTTGATATTATTAATTTTAATTGTGTCTGACCTTCAGCAATGTTCCGTATGTTGTGACATGTGCGCAGACGCGAAAGTATTGATTCTTTCCGAGGAACAGATATCCACATTGACCTTGCTAGGCCATAAGAACCTACAGAGATAACATTGAAATTAAATTAGACATTGAAAAACGAGATGACAAATTGAATTTATTTGAATATTATTTACAATTAATGCTAATTATTATAGTAACAGAACATAACCTTCTGCGACAGTATTGGATTTCCAGCCTCCGTGACTTTTCGCTAATTCTCTTTCGATTGCATATCCGAGAATAATCGATACTTGCGGTTTTATAACGGTAGAAAGCTGACCTGTCATTGGCTGAACAGTTGTAACCTGAGTCGTCATTGGCTGAAAGACCTGACCTTTAATCAGTAGGTGTACTTTAATGACATGCATTAAAGGACTGCTACCAGGTGTATAATTACTACGTTTCGGCATGGTCGAGCATAAATTTACTTTATGGAACACATTAACTACTTGGTCGCCCTCTTGTACAACTCGAATGTAAACATTCAACTCGTATGCTCGGGGCCATCATTTTGGATACTTAATAGGGTGTAAATTTGTTACCAAAATGTTTGACCTGTTCTTTCATAAGAGTATTGATCGTCATAGAACAGTGATGTCAAAGCAAGCGCATTTTTCTGACCTTGACGAACGTGCGCGGGCAGCAAGCGCTAAGTATGGAAAGAGGAAGGGTTGTGTATATGAATAAGCGACCTGTTAGATTAAGAAAACAGTGGTGCACAAACTTCAAACGGAACCTGAAATTTTATGTCGTTATTTTTATATGGCTTCTTTCTGTTTAATATTATCTATATTGTCTGTAAAACAAAAGTACTAACTCTGATTTCTTAATATTGCAGTTGTGTTTTAAATCTTAATAACATAATAGAGAGTTAAGAAGAAATATTCACTTACATTCCATAGTAGTACAATATTATACTGTATTAAGTGGATGAAACACATCATTAATAAAGAAAGTGATATTCCAAAGAAAGAGATTGAGTAGGACATGATAAGTTAGAATTTATATTGATGGTATCTTTAGCCTTGCAAAAGTAATCAATAAACTAATCAAAACAATATTACAGTACAAAGCAAAGTTACCTAGGTACTGTATCTGCTTTAAGTATAATTAATATTACATAACAAAACTCTTATCGCATTATGCTTTTAAGTTGATATTTGTGAGCAACTTCCTATCATCAGAATATTAAATTATTTTCTCGAAATCTGCTGAAGCTATAGAGCTGACAATTTTACAACACATGGGCACTTATCTTTTGCTTATGATGTAACAGTAGTTGCTTTGTTAATTCGTTTACTTACAAACAATTTCCATGCGAATATTTTCAAAATTTTCAATACACTATCTTCAGTAATACGTATATACGGTATATTAGATTTACGAAAACATTCTGTAAGGCTACTATATAAATAGGCCTATACCTAAAAATTTCACTTTTCTATACGAAAAGTTAAAAAAAAATTTCTTTCGAATAAAAAAATCAAACTTGTGAAAAATGAGCATTAAAATTAAAACTTACCTTCTTATAATGCACTTATACTTCTCAGGCAAATCTAAAAATTACCATGGATACAGTTTTAATAAGTTCTCTTCCCTTTATCCATTGAATCAGTGCTGGCCATCCCTGAATATACAGTAGCTCCACCAAGCGGCATATACCACCTCTTTCGTCTGTCTCTTTCCTTTCCGCTGTAAAGCGCTCAGGCTCTCCCGGGCTCTAAAGCGCGCGCTTGCTCCTGTGGGCATCAATTGACATGCTTGTCATAGACCTTCAACGACTTAGAATGGTCATCAAACAAATGCATTGTATGCGTCTTCAAACGCACTATTGAAAAATAATAAAACACATCAGTTCATTTAAAATAACGAAGTTGACTTTCATATCTCCTGTACATGTCCACCGATGAAAAAACTATCAATTCTACATTATACCCCCCTTCAAGACAAAATAACTTGTTTCTGAAGAATTTACTTCGATTGCTAAAAATGAAGGTGTTATTCATGTAGTCTGTTTTAAGTGCGTCACCCGGTATAAAAATATAGGCACACTACTTTTTGGTGATGATCAAATTGTAGTAACTGAATCAGGAGCCAGAATTTGAAAATAAAATAAAATAAAATAAAAACAAAAAATAACTGAATACAGTAAAGAAGGAATTTTACTCAAAATGCCTTGAAAATAAGATAGTCTCTTAGAACAAAGAAAAACTATCGATTGAAATTCAAATAGAAAAAGTTTCTGGATTCAATTACTTGGGATGTAGGCCCATAACGTGAAGTAGGAAATATGCAGAGATGCTGGTGAAAGTAATACAAATTTCATTGCGTATGTAATACAGTAAGAAAACTTTTACGGAGTAAACGAAAACATTGAATTGAAGTTTTGCATAACATTCGTTGTTCCAGTCTTCATATACCAAATGGAGAACTGTAAGTTGAAGAGAAAATAATAACGTGAAATTGAGACTGCAGAGATGAAACATGTAGGCTATTCTGTTTTCCGGGTTATTCCCACAGGGACCACGCAAAATGTTCAGAAATAGTAGTACTGCAAATGTGAAGCTAACAGAGAAAAATTGAACATTAATTAAACTCGGACACGTATTTGTAGTAACAGTGGAAGAATACCGTCCAACCTTTATATTAGAAGTATTGGTGTGACTCTTCCTTTTGCAGTTTTTTGGAGTGCACAGTCATTGTAATGAACTCCTATTAAATTTCAAAATGTAGCGAAATTAGCTAGATATAGAATAGGCTTTGTGGGAGTACAGGAGGTTAGGTTAGATGGGAACTGCATGACACCAATAGGAGAATATTTGTTGTATTATGGGGAAGGAAACGATAATCACCAATTAGGAACAGATCGTAGTTAAAATTCTCACGCCCCTACAGAAGAGAAAAACGACCACATAAAGGATAGCTTCTATGAGGAATTGGAACAGATTTTTGATCAGTTATCTAGATATCACATGAAAATTTTATTGGGGGATTTCAATGCTAAAGTAGGACGGGAAGATACTTTTATATAACTATTGGAAAAGAGAGCCTACACGTAACTAGTAATGATAATGGAGTTAGGTTAGTCAACTTTGCCACATCAAATAATTTAATTGCCAAAAGTACAACATTCCCCCATAAGGATATACATACTTGGACTTCTCCAGATGGATTGACATTTCATAGATTTCAAAAAGGCATATGACTCGATTAAGAGAGAAGTTTTATGTGATATTCTTATTGAATTTGGTATTCCCAAGAAACTAGTTCGATTAATTAAAATGTGTCTCAGTGAAACGTACAGCAGAGTTCGTATAGGTCAGTTTCTGTCAGATGCGTTTCCAATTCACTGTGGGCTAAGGCAAGGAGATGCACTATCACCTTTACTTTTTAACTTTGCTCTAGAGTATGCCATTAGGAAAGTCCAGGATAACAGAGAGGGTTTGGAATTGAACGGGTTACATCAGCTGCTTGTCTATGCGGATGACGTGAATATGTTAGGAGAAAATGCACAAACGATTAGGGAATACACGGGGATTTTACTGGAAGCAAGTAAAGAGATAGGTTTGGAAGTAAATCCCAATAAGACACAGTATATGATTATGTCTCGTGACGAGAATATTGTACGAAATGGAAATATAAAAATTGGAAATTTATCTTTTGAAGAGGTGGAGAAGTTCAAATATCTTGGAGCAACAGTAACAAATATAAATGATACTCGGGAGGAAATTAAACACAGAGTAAATATGGGAAATGCTTGTTATTATTCGGTTGAGAAGCTTTTATAATCCAGTCTGCTGTCAAAAAATCTGAAAGTTAGAATTTATAAAACAGTTATATTACCTGTTGTTCTGTATGGTTGTAAAACTTGGACCCTCACTTTGAGAGAGGAACATAGGTTAAGGGTGTTTGAGAATAAGGTTCTTAGGAAAATATTTGGAGCTAAGAGGGATGAAGTTACAGGAGAATGGAGAAAGTTACACAACACAGAACTGCACGCATTGTATTCTTCACCTGACATAATTAGGAACATTAAATCCAGACGTTTGAGATGGGCAGGACATGTAGCACGTATGGGCGATTCCAGAAATGCATATAGAGTGTTAGTTGGGAGGCCGGAGGGAAAAAGACCTTTAGGGAGGCCGAGACGTAAATGGGAAGATAATATTAAAATGGATTTGAGGGAGGTGGGATATGATGATAGAGAATGGATTAATCTTGCTCAGGATAGGGACCAATGGCGGGCTTATGTGAGGGCGGCAATGAACCTCCGGGTTCCTTAAAAGCCAGTGAATGTAACTAAATACTGAAATCTTCAAAATGTGCAACACATTAAATAGATGAACTTACAAACATGTCCAACCAAGAACCACACCATGACCCACAAAATGGATACTGTGAAACACGATGCAAAATGATTAAATGCCTTGAGAGATCGCAGCAGTCAATAATCTTAAAGTACACAAAACAAGCAGAAATGAAGAATTGAATCACTGGTCCACCAGCATACGTATACCTTGCAGGATATTTTGACTGGCTGCATGCATGGCGTTGTGAACGTATTAACAGTCGTGCTTGGTGACAACGATCCGGCGTCCACTCACGCCCCTTAACGCGATGACAATACACGTCAATCACGGATTCCGGCCTCTCGGTTGCTACAATGGCTCTACTGAACAGTAAGTCGATATCAGATGTTTAACCTGATCGCTGCGCATCGGTTCATCTGCATTATGTTTCATGCATTTGATCAAAGCAGCCGTACTCTTGTGTTATAGTCATCAAGAGCAGTAAGAAAAATGCTACCGCTGTCCGTTATTTTCACTTGCAGGGAAGTAAACGGAAATCGTCCAGCCTCGATCATTTCTATTATATTAATCCTGGAATTGTTAATTGTATTTTATAACAGACGTAACTGCTGTGTGCACCACAATTCAGGGGAAAACTAAACTTAACTACCGGAAAAACAATGAATTGTTGGAGAAGCTCTTGAAGTATACAAGAAGCTGAATTTAAAGAAAACTACAAGAATAAATCTTACGTTGTGCTTGTCGGGGTTTCTTAGAAAGCATGATGAAAAAGATATTCAGATAGTCAATATAATATGATATAATATAAGTTTAACCTGATAATATTAGTACATTATGCAACGAGCCTATAATGATAGTAATTAAGAAGCGAGTATGGATATTTATGAAACGAGCGCGAGCGACTTTCATAATTTTCATACGAGCTTCTTAACTACCATTATAGGCGAGTTTCATACGACTTTTTATGCTCGACCATATTTCTATCTTGAAATTATTCATTTTATTTGTATCTAACTGACCTTGAGCAATACCTCGTAAATTGTGAGATGTGCGCAGACGCGAAAGTATTGATTTTTTCCGAGTAACAGATGTCCACATTGACCTTGGTAGCCTATAAGAACCTACAGAGTAAACTAAATATTAACTTTGATATAACATTGAAATTAAATTAGACATTGAAAAACGAGATGACAAATTGAATTTATTTGAATATTATTTACAATTAAAGATAATTATTATAGTAACAGAACATAACCTTCTGCGACAGTATTGCATTTCCAGCCTCCGTGACTTTTCGCTAATTGTCTGTCGATTGCATATCCGAGAATAATCGATATAACGGTACAAAACTGACTTGTCATTGGCTGAAGACCTGTACTTTAATGAGTAGGTGTACTTTAATGACATGCATTAAAGGACTGCTACCAGGTGTAGCTATAATTACTACATTTCGGCATGGTCGAGCAAAATAGTACATTATGCAACGAGCCTATAATATTAGTAATTAAGACGCAAGTATGTTTGTTTATGAAACTCGCTTGCGCTCGTTTCATAATTTTCATACGAGGGTCTTAATTACCATTATAGGCACATTTCATACGACTTTTTATGCTCGACCATACTTCTAACTTGAAATTATTCAAAATTAGGTCATGTTATGGTTATGTGCGAACTGACCTGAATTGTGAGATGTGCGCAGACGCGAAAGTATTGATTTTTTCCGAGGCCGAATGTCATTGACCTTGATAGAGAATAAGATGAACATTAGTCTGATATAACCTGGAAATTGATTTAGAATTGAAAAACGAGATGACAAATTGAATTTATTTGAATATTATTTACAATTAACGCTAATTATTATAGTAATATAACATAACCTTCTGCGACAGTATTGGATTTCCGGCCTCCATGACTTTTCGCTAATTGTCTTTCGATTGCATATCCGAGAATAATCGATACTTGCGGTTTTATAATGGTACAAAGGTGACTTGTCATTGGCTGAACACCTGAACTTTAATGAATAGGTGTACTTTAATGAGGTGCATTAAAGGGCTAGTACCAGGTGTATAATTACTACATTTCGGCATGGTCGAGCATGAACTTCATAATAGCTTCCATTAGGTGGATGTTTTACTGCGAGCCTTGGTTTCAATGATTCATCACTCGTTTTTTTATATTAATCATTATGTGAGCAATTTTGCATTGGAAAAATCTTATATAAATGCAAATTATAAAAATTGTTATCGGAATAAACACGTTTAGGAACGTGTGTACTGCACTGGGTTATCTGTGTTGACATTTACATTAAAATAATTTTTATATTAAATTTTATACCTGCATTTTAAATTTTAGATCGTACGTCATCAAGTTTCATTATTATATAAAGGTTGTGTTTAATCAGTTTGTACTCATTCCACAACAAAAACATGAAAAAATGTACAAGATATTGTATGAAAAATGCCTGATAATGCCAGAAGGGCGAAAAAGTTTGCTTTAATTGTCATAATACACAATTTTATTATCATTTACATAAGTAAATGTCATTGATTTTAAATTTGTGATAATTATGTCAATTAGACTGAACTCCAAATAAAACATTATTATATTATATTATATTATATTATATTATATTATATTATATTATATTCCATGTATGGTGGGTCCCTATCACCACGGCATGGCGCGTCCTCAGGTTGCGGATAGAGGAGACGGCCTCCAGATATGGAGGGTAGCTGCGAATATATTGAATAAGCAGTCGTGGACAGCCGATAAGGGGTGGTCCTCCAGCTTGGGGGTTGGGCGAAGGGCTAACAACCCATCACCGTAAAAAACAGCTTGTTACGAATTCCTACAGTAAGCCTCGGAATAGGACTGATTCTCTGGCACGACCACAGCAAAGGAATAAGGTTTTGAGATTTGGCACTTGGAACGTAACTAGTCTTTATAGAACAGGAGGGGTAACATTAGTAGCAAAAGAACTAGCTAGATACAGAATAGACTTTGTGGGAGTACAAGAGGTTAGGTTAGATGGGAATGGCATATCACAAATAGGAGATTACTTGTTGTATTATGGGGAAGGAAACAATAATCACCAATTAGGAACAGGATTCTTTGTACATAAAAGAATAAAATCAGCAGTAAAAAAGGTCGAATTTATCAGTGACAGGTTATCATATTTAGTACTTAAGGGTAGATGGTGCGACATCATGGTTATAAATGCTCACGCCCCTACAGAAGAGAAAGACGACTATATAAAGGATAGCTTCTATGAGGAATTGGAACATACTTTTGATCAGTTCCCTAGATATCACATGAAAATTTTATTGGGGGATTTCAACGCTAAAGTAGGACGGGAGGATATTTTTAGACCAACTATTGGAAAAGAGAGCCTACACGCAATTAGTAGTGACAATGGAGTTAGATTAGTCAACTTTGCCACATCGAAAAATTTAATTGTCAAAAGTACAACATTCCCCCATAAGGATATACATAAATATACTTGGACTTCTCCAGATGGATTGACACACAACCAAATAGATCACATCTTGATAGATAAACGGAGACATACTAGTATAGTAGATATTCGAACTTTCAGGGGTGCAGACTGTAATTCTGACCATTATTTGGTGATTGGAGAATTAAGAGAAAGATTATCAGTAGCCAAGCGAGTAGAGCAACAAGTTAATATTACTAAATTCAATATTTTGAAATTAAAGGACGAGGAAGCTAAGCAAAATTATCAGGTCGAAATTTCGAATAGGTTTGCCACTTTAGAAAGTTCCGACGAAGTTGAGAAAGAATTAGATGTTAATAGCGTGTGGGAAAATATCAGAGATAGTATCAAAATTGCAGCTGAGCAGAGCGTAGGTTATTATGAAACTAAGAAAAAGAAACCGTGGTTTGATGAAGATTGTTGCATGGTAGTAGAAAGAAGGAAACAGGCAAAATTGAAATTCTTACAGGATCCAGTTGAGGAGAAGAGAGATAATTATTTCAATGAAAGACGGGAAGCAAGTCGTACACTTAGGAATAAAAAGAGAGGTTACTTGAAGGAAAAACTGAATGAGGTAGAAACAAATAGTAAGAATAAAAACATTCGAGATTTATATAAGGGTATAAAGGAATTTAAGAACGGATATCAGCCAAGGGTAAACGTGATCAAGGATGAGAATGGTGACTTGCTTGCAGACTCTCCATCAATCCTAAACAGATGGAAAAACTATTTTGCGCAACTACTAAATGTACATAGGCCAAATAGAAATGATCGGGACGATATTGAAATACAAACTGCTGAGCCATTTATACCCGAACCCACGCTTTCAGAAGTCGAAATTGCGATAGAAAATCTGAAAAAGTACAAGTCTCCAGGTATCGATCAAATTCCAGCAGAATTAATACAAGAGGGTGGAAGTGCATTATATAGCGAAATTTATAAACTTGTACTTGCTATTTGGGAAAAGGAAATTGTACCAGATCAATGGAAGGAGTCCATAATTGTACCTATTTTTAAAAAGGGGGACAAAACCAACTGTGGTAACTTTCGAGGAATATCACTTTTGTTGACGTCGTACAAAATTTTGTCCAATATTCTTTTGAGGAGATTAACTCCGTACGTAGATGAAATTATTGGGGATCATCAGTGCGGTTTTCGGCGTAATAGATCGACTATTGATCAGATTTTTTGTATTCGGCAGATAATGGAGAAAAAATGGGAGTATAAGGGTACAGTACATCAGTTATTCATAGATTTCAAAAAGGCATATGACTCGGTTAAGAGGGAAGTATTATATGATATTCTTATTGAATTTGGTATTCCTAAGAAACTAGTTCGATTAATTAAAATGTGTCTGAGTGAAACATACAGCAGAGTCCGTATAGGTCAGTTTCTATCTGATCCTTTTCCAATTCACTGCGGGCTAAAGCAGGGAGATGCACTATCACCTTTACTTTTTAACTTCGCTTTAGAATATGCCATTAGGAAAGTTCAGGATAACAGGCAGGGTTTGGAATTGAACGGGCTACATCAGCTTCTTGTCTATGCGGATGACGTGAATATGTTAGGAGAAAATACACAAACGGTTAGGGAAAACACGGAAATTTTACTTGAAGCAAGTAAAGCGATCGGTTTGGAAGTAAATCCCGAAAAGACAAAGTATATGATTATGTCTCGTGACGGGAATATTGTACGAAATGGAAATATAAATATTGGAGATTTATCCTTCGAAGAGGTGGAAAAATTCAAATATCTTGGAGCAACAGTAACAAATATAAATGACACTCGGGAGGAAATTAAACGCAGAATAAATATGGGAAATGCGTGTTATTATTCGGTTGAGAAGCTCTTATCATCCAGTCTGCTGTCCAAAAATCTGAAAGTTAGAATTTATAAAACAGTTATATTACCGGTTCTTCTATATGGCTGTGAAACTTGGACTCTCACTCTGAGAGAGGAACATAGGTTAAGGGTGTTTGAGAATAAGGTGCTTAGGAAAATATTTGGGGCTAAGAGGGATGAAGTTACAGGAGAATGGAGAAAGTTACACAACACAGAACTGCACGCATTGTATTCTTCACCTGACATAATTAGGAACTTGAAATCCAGACGTTTGAGATGGGCAGGGCATGTAGCACGTATGGGCGAATCCAGAAATGCATATAGAGTGTTAGTTGGGAGACCGGAGGGAAAAAGACCTTTAGGGAGGCCGAGACGTAGATGGGAGGATAATATTAAAATGGATTTGAGGGAGGCGGGGTATGATGATAGAGACTGGCTTAATCTTGCACAGGATAGGGACCGATGGCGGGCTTATGTGAGGGCGGCAATGAACCTTCGGGTTCCTTAAAAGCCATTTGTAAGTAAGTAAGTAAGTAATATTATATTATATTATGTTATGTTATATTATATTATATTATATTATATTATATTATATTATATTATATTATGTTATATTATATTATATTATGTTATGTTATATTATATTATATTATATTATATTATATTATATTATATTATATTATATTATATTATATTATATTATATTATAGTATACTATACTATACTATACTATATTATGTTATGTTATGTTATGTTATGTTATGTTATGTTATGTTATGTTATGTTATGTTATGTTATGTTATATTATACTATATTATAGTATATTATATTATATTATACTATATTATATTATACTATATTATATTATAATATAGTATATTATATTATATTATATTATATTATATTATATTATATTATAGTATATTATATTATATTATACTATATTATAGTATATTATATTATACTATATTATATTATATTAAACTATATTATATTATATTATATTATGTTATATTATATTATACTATGTTATATTATATTATATTATATTATATTATATTATATTATATTATATTATATTATTTTATATTATATTATATTATATTATATTATATTATATTATATTATATTATATTATATTATGTTATGTTATGTTATATTATATTATACTATATTATATTATATTATATTATATTATACTATATTATATTATACTATATTATATTATATTATAGTATATTATATTATATTATACTATACTATATTATACTATATTATATTATATTATTATATTATATTATATTATATTATATTATATTATATTATATTATATTATATTATATTATATTATATTATATTATATTAACAAATTTCAATTTCCTGGACAGAAGAGGATTTTCTTCCTGATCATCATAAACATGACGGGATTGTGAAACAATCCTTAAGACTCTCTTCATAAAGAAAGGAAAAGGAAAGGTACCGGTGCCATATCTTCCTTAATCTCACAAGCGCAAATTTGGCTCTTCCTTACAATCACCTTAATATGAGTTCGATTTCGAAGCTCGAATACCTGACCCGGTAGGTATGAAAATAGGATAAATGTTTGCACCATAAAAGAAATATCGCTACATACTTAGTTTGTATTATGGTGATCATAAGAACAATTTGGTCACTCTATTAATTTAATTTTTGATTCATTTTTTTTAAATTAAGACTTATTTTACGTATTGCTTAGAAAGTTGAAATTGCATTTATTTATGGTGGTATTGAAGCAATGTAACTAGATTTGCCATCTTGTGTACTTTGATTGTGTCTCTCATTGTTCTCTTACCGGTGAGTTTAAAATGGATGAAAAGAGGTTTAAGGAGAAAGAAAAGAATATCCTGCTTGACAACTAACGTAATTCCGGGAGAGATGCCCCATGGGGAGAGTCGCCCCACCCTCCTTTTCTCCTTATCTCAAAACCTTTAAGGAATCGATCCTGGGACCATTTGTTTAATTCGTATACGACCCTCGAAGGCAAGCAGTGCAATCTTTGTGACGGTTTTTTTGTGTGTGAAAAGTGAATAGAAAAAGGAAATGCTGTTTTTCGTAGGCTTCGTTATAATATTTATATTTTTTCAAAATTCGTAATTGGGATAATGGCTATCTATATGTTGCTTAATCCGATATATTTGACAAGTACATGCATTGTACTCCATTCTAAAAAAAGTTAAGTAATTGTCCATTACGGTTGCCCTTAAATACATAAGGCGTAATGGTCATGCTAAAGGGAGAGATGCCCCACCTGTTTGAGGGAGAGATGCCCCATGTACTTAAGAGTGATATTACCGTACATAACTAATTATTATTAGTGTCCTTGCTGAATTTATTGGAATTTTAATTGAATTATTATATTGGAATAGAATTATTATATATTAGAGGCCAATAGTGTTTAAAGGATGACCAAAACTTGCTAGAGGATGACATATTTTCAAGAGGTGTCCAAAATGGAAATCCATGAACATTTTAAGGAATACCGGTATTCTAAATTTGTTGCAGCGACATTTTCAATAGGTACCCAAAGTTGAGGGCCTTCAAAATTTTAAGGGATGTCCAAAGTTATGTTTGAAAGACACATTTCACGACCAAACGTTAGTCAATGCAATCCCAGAGATTTCTTCAATCTTACTGTAACTTTTTAGGGAATTGGGAATTAATGAAGCACCGCATTGTTATAGAATTATTTAGAGAACAATCTACCGACTGAAATCTAGTGGAGTATTCAAGAAATATCCAATGGCTGCAATTCTTCCTAGAGAGAAACCTTGAGTTACCTGTCAGGCAGTCAGAGGGATCATCCATCTCTTTGAAGAGGTCAAAGTATGTCAATACAAGAAGTCAAGCAGTATTTTGACCTGCTGGAAACAACTCTATGTGAACGCAATTTGTAGGAAAGCCACATAAAATAGAGGAAAGTGGCACCCAACTAAACAAATTTACAAGGAAAAGTGGTTGAGAAAAAGGGATCCAAAGATGTTTAAGTTTAACTTCAAGCGAGAAAGGTGGAAGTGATTCTGTCATAACGTGTTGCAATTCGGAGGGAACATTTCTTCTACCGGCAATGTTTGAGACGAAAAATGGAAGTTTTTTGACGGATTCCTAGCAGAAACGGGGGTTTATATGAATCCAAAATCGTCCTATGTTCCATCTGGATTATTTATGAAGCGATTGAAGGAAAATTTTATTCCAAGAAAGAATCCTGGCAAGATTCCCTTAATTTTGGATGAACATTCAGCACATTTAGATAACATAAAATGCTAGAATGAGGATAATGAATCATAATTGCTTGCCTACCAACCTATGCAACTCAGGCACTTCAATCTCTTGATTGCTCACATTATAAGTCTCTTAAGCATTATTTCAAGAAGAGAAATACAGCAATGGATGGCTTATAAAAAGCAAGCCTGACTATCCATCTAGAAAGCTGCGTTGGTAGTAATAGAGAGGTCATTTGGATTTCGAGTCGGAGGTTTCTATCCTTTCAATCCAGATGCAGTTCCTGAGCACCTCTTCAGTATTTATGATGCATCAATCAACACAGCTGTAAGAATTCCTTTCTGTGCCTCTTCAGGAAATCTCAAAGAAAAGAAAACTTTATCGGCTACAAGTTCTAATGATAACGGGATAATAAGCTGTAATTTCGGCTCAAGTGCCACAATGGCAAATTCAGCGACAGCGACTCCTTTCAAATCCCTTCATGAAATAAACTAGTGCCAGGAACATCTTTTGCTGTGAACAAAAGAAAGCGATCGGTAGAACGCGTTACAGGTGGAGATAAAAGTGGAAACACCATCTTTGAAACCCTCCCAGTTCCAAAAAGGTCAAAGTCAAATTCTTCAAAATCTAGTAGATATACTGTAGAGGACACTTTTGGAGAAAATATGAAGAGCGTGTCGTCAAATGAAACAAAGTAGATAGTTCCTACTTTGTTGAGTGCATTGAAAATTTTACCAAATGAAGGAAGTTGTTGATTGGATTCAGTGACTTTCCTGCAAGAAGTTGCATAACATGTGGGCTAAGTGCCATATATGTGGTCGCACTGAAAACGAGCTCAGAAAACGAACTTATTGGAAAAATAAAATAAGCAACATTATTTAGAGTGTTATTTATCAAATTAATAGTTTAATTAGGGAATTACCTCAGCGGGGCATCTCTCCTCTATGTGTGTGTATATTACAGTGATATCGTATCTGATTAATTTTTATTTTGCCACTTGTTGTGTACGAATTATCAATTGTTTCATATTTTACATAAACCTTTAATGTATGTCGCATGCTATAACACATGAATAAAGTATCTGCTTTGGTTTGTTTAATTTTTAAACGATAAAAACCTTAAGTGGGGCAACTCTCCCGGAATTACCTTATATGAGAGTATCAACATAAATAAGAACAATGGAGGTGCCATAATCCGTAAGGAAAAGTATTTGGAAAACCTATCATTTTAAAAACTTCTGTTTACATGTTAGTAGTGGAAATAAAATATTTTTACTACCCCTTTTCACTTGTAAATAATTCAGTACAAGAAGAGACCCTTTTATGTCAATTTTAATTTATCTCAATGTTATAACCTTTGTGTGTTGTTTATGTCAACTCGCGAATTGAGGAAGCCATATTTATTTATTTGTATTTATCTATTATTTACCTATTATCTATTTATTTATTAATTTTCTATTATTTATTTATTTATTTACTTACTTATTTATTTACTTATTTATCTATTTATTTATCTATTTATTTACTTATTTATCTACTTATTTACCTATTTATTTATCTGTTTGCTTATTTATTTATTTATTTATTAAGCAGAGTTAAGTATTAGATACTCCATGACTATTAATGTCCATTCCTTTTGTATCATAGCATATGTTCACTTTTTTATGATCTTATAGCTGATATTGCGCCTGACGTGATAGATTTAGCGTCATACGAAAGAAAAGCTTAACATGAAAGGAACACCTGCTCGAGAAAGGACAAAAGTAATGCCAGGAATATTCCCATTTGAAACATGGAACACTAATAATCAGCTTGTGACATGGAACAATTAACGTAGTCGTAGGATGGCGCAATCGTTTCCAAAACACATGGTCACACATCACAATTGATCTGGAAATTTGTGGAATTCAGTAAGGACAAAAAACAGTGAAATTACTAAAACCCGACTGCTAGGCGAGGATCAGAATTTGCGACATCCAATTAAACGATTATACCTGATAAATGTAAGGCTGTGGAACACATTGTTCAGAATTACAGCCACAATAACTAAGGCGCTGACATCACTACTTAGCTTAAAGCTGTTAGTTACAGTTTTAACCTATATTATTATTATTATTAAGCTATATTATTATGGGGGCAAAGGTTAATTGGGATTTCCCGGTCTCTGTTGGGTAAAAAAAAAATCCTGATAGAACTGACATTTAACCGTTGCGGTGAATTTCGGTGAAGTCCGGAAGGCCTAATTAGCCAAAGCCACTCTCCTCACCTCCACGCTGGGCCCCCTGGGATCTTTTAAGATGCGAAGGAGAGAGTGGTGTGCGGAAAGCAACGGGAAGCTACCGCACTTGGCATGATGAGTATTTCCACTGTAAAAGATTCCGGATTAAGAGGAAGGCAGAAAATATGAAAGACTGGAGGGTGCTGAATTTGCAGCGAAAAACCTGCCCTTGAGCAGAACACTATGAGTGAATGAAGATGAAGGAACAAAAGACGGCGAGTAGCTAATTGGTTATGTGAAGTGGACATAAAATTTGTCGTTGGACATAATGTATTGGACATTCTTGCAGTGGATGTAAGACAGTGAACTTAAAATTTGTGTTTCTGGAATAAAATAAAGTATAAGCATATAGGCTATTTGTCATATTTTAATAAACTTTGATGTAATTGATAAGAACATGGGCATTATATTTGCACATTATAAACTATACCTCATGTCTTTGTTTCCTTTGATGTAATTTAAATGTACAGTGAAACCTCTCCTTACGGACACCTCCAAGATACGGACACTCCTCATATACGGACAGATTTTTATGACCCAACTGAAATAATACAGAAATAATGATAAATTTAACTCTCGTTTACGGACACTCTCAGACACGGACACGGACAGGTGTTTCACAGTCCTAAAGCTAGCTTTACCTCCTGACTGTGGACAGAACTTTGAATTTCAAAACCTAATGTGTTACAAAAATGGAAAATTTAGTTTTGAGAATTGTACAGAAATTCCTTAACATGAAAGAATACAGTAAAAGTCTCGTAGGCTACCACTAGCCTAGCCGGCTACCCCTTGTTAGCTGGAAGCGGATGGATAAACAAAGTCAGAAAATTTAATCTGTTTCATGGGTCCAAGATTTCCGCGATCGTGAAATTGTATTCGACACATGATAGGGTCAGTAGGATTATTCTCTTCACTTCAATCAGTTGTTCTGTTTCGAGAGACATGGCTCCTGAACGTAAAGGTTAAGTTGAAAACTGTAAATTACAGTACCGCATAACTGTAGACCTAGAATAAAATTGCATAGCACAGTACTGTATTTTCCTTTTTCCGTCTTATCTACTGCAGTTCAAAGTTTCAAAGAATTTACTGTAGTACAGTAGACTGTATTTATAATTAAACTACAGTAATACATTTCATTTAAAGCGTGAAGGGATACATAATGCATATTATAAATTTACTGTTAGACTGTCCCAATAAGGGACACTTCCCAGATGCGGACAGATTGTTACGACCCGTCGATGTCCGTAAATGAGAGGCTTCACTGTATTCTTTTTTATTATTTTCACTGAAAAAATTTAACGAAGCTTTGAGGATTTAATTTTTATACAAATACACATAATTACATAGTCCTATTTCTTTCGAAATAGTGACTATTTGGTTACCTACCGAAGGTTGGACTTTCCAAAAACATTTTTACTCCTGTGGCTTAAGTTATTCTTGCAATGTATACGGACGCCTGTCTAGTCTCGGAAAGTGGATTCATATCTTCACAGTGTAAATATTTTCTGTCTGTAACACAATCCAGATCAAACATTAGTTTACGCTGTATAAATACCGAGTTAGTTCATTGAGTTTGAGCCGCTGAGAGAATCCACGCTGTTTAGTGACATTCTCTGAGAAACGGGAAGTCGTACACACTGAAGCGTTTATCTTCAGACTCCTGGCTTTTGGAAAGATTTATTTTCTTCGGAATGAAAGAGATAGGAAATCTGCATACTTAGGAATTCATTCAATTAGAAAAAAGGCCTTTTCCATGGGAATGCAAACTAAGTTGACAGCGTTTTAAGGGATAAAACAACTCAAGAAATGAAGGAATTGTGAGGGAACGTCAATAGATCTACATATATAATTTGAACTGGTAATGGAAATTACGGGAAAACGGCTGAACGGATTTTAATAAATGGCTCCTCATTTTGAAGCTTGGAGCCCAAAGTTTTTCGGAAAAGTAGTAGTTTTCAGTGAAATGTCAATTTTCCTACACAATATTCCTATTTTCCAAAATCCATCTGTTGTCAGTTTTGAGAACTAATTTTATCGAATCACGGCTGACTTGATTGAATTTCAGAACAAAATACACACTACAATAAACAATAGGCTATTACACGAAGGCCATGACCTGCAGGATTGCCGACATATTTAGAGCTCAATTCAATTTGTTATTAAAAACTGATTCTGCAGTGTATAATAATTTTCTGAGTACAACTGTGTATTGGATATTCAAATCTACGAAACTTGAGGTGGTTTGATGACATTATTACAATTAGATATTAAATATTATTATAGTTAATAAAGATGATGCGTCTATTTTTCATTAATTATACATAATATTTATGCTATATGGATGACATGAAAGTGAAACGTTTTGAGGTTATGTAAGTAAATGTAGAGAATATCTTAGTTTAGATCTTCATTTCTATAATTTACTGAGTGACTGCTATATATAACTACAAAACTTAAATAAGATAATAATATTGTTATTAAAAATCAAATATTTTTATACTTATTAGCCCAGTGGGGTTGGGTCTTTTTCATATACTTAATGGCGATGTAGTGTAGATATTGATATGTGTCATTGTCTTCAGTATTGGCTCGAGAGAGCGCAAAAATTACAGTTCCTAAGGAAAGATCAAAAGGTATTACTTACTGATAAAATAAGAGGTCTAGAAAATTTTGTAGTCTCCAGATCATTTCAGCAAGAACTCTTAGTAGGATAAAATGATTTTACGCCCTACATTTCAAGTTCTACATGCAGCAGCTATACGAAAATGCTGTTGTTCGAAAGCTTAGCATACCTGACATTTTTTAAAATTTCGCCTACAATCCACAATGACCTGAAATAGCTACTGCTATCGTCCTGACATTGATACTTGCGTTTTCGCGTTGAAACTCAAAAACTGAAGTTGGATAGGTTCAAGAGAAAGTATTTGGCCTAAAAAAATCCATTAGGAGGGAGTATGTTTCATTATTATGGAAGCAAATAACTACTAAAAAGACAAGTATTCTGCATTGAAAATAAATCTGAAAAATTTTTATTTGAACGTTTAACGAACTTAGTTTGCAGCAGTATTTGCTGCACAAGCCACTAGTTATAATATAATTGATAGTGATAGATTTATTGATATTAATTCACAAAAGTACAAACTTAATAATTTGAAAAATGATCTATATTATCAAAAGTAGTTATACATAATAAATATACAATTTCCTAAACTAATTAATTTATCGCAAATCTCAGTAATTAACTGTTCAAACTTGCACTTACGTCTAGTTTTAGTGCAGTTTAAACCAATCGTGATAACTATTAAAACTTTAAAACTTATTTATCTGCTCCTTTTCACAATTTTCTACCATGAACATTTTTAAATTAATTTTTCTTCTTTTTTTTTTTCTTTTCTTTTTACTTTCAACATCTAAATTTATTCTATAACTTTCGTATTTATGTTTAGTTATAGGTTCACTTATGCCTATTAACTAATTCTTCCCTGTCATCACACTGCATCCAGGTTAGCAGTTGTTGACATATAGCCAGCACACTGCAATAGCTGAATCGGTATTTCTCAGTGAGTACAGTAGGTCAGTCTAAATCCCTGCTACATGCTTGTCAGCAAGATATTTGCTTAGTTATACATCTTGCATCATACATGTAAACATGCTTGACATATTAATTACGTAAATCAATATCAATTACAGTTACAACATTCTTTTCCAAGCTCACATTTTCGTTTAATACTATTCTACTTTTTATTAAATTTATTTTATGTGTAATCTTATTGAAATTTAAAATCTTGAAATATACAAATTAATTTCATGTTGCAAATCTAGTCTTTCAGGTAAAGCTTCCTGTAAAGCAGATTTGAATAATTTCAAGGGAAAAATTGTTCCGGTGCCGGGTATCGATCCCGGGACCTCTGGTTGAACGTACCAGCGCTCTTACCAACTGAGCTACCCGGGAACTCCACCCGACACCGTCTTGTCTTTATAAACATAGAATTTTACTACTAAATACATCTTTCTTGTTCAGATTATTATTATTATTATTATTATTATTATTATTATTATTATTATTATTATTATTATTATTATTTATTTATTTATTTATTTATTTATTTATTTATTTATTTATTTATTTATTTATTTATTTATTTATTTATTTATTTATTCGATTTTCTGATTACAGGAAAGTTAAGTTTTTGTTGTTGCCTACCTCTCAGTAAACAGTTTTGTTCAGTACTTCTATCATTATCTGTATTTGATTGTTCATAATTTTTTCTGATAGTGTTTCTATATGGCCATTTACCTCTAATTAAGTGATCGTCCTCAACTTCATCTTCCTCAGTAGAATCCGCCAACCTCATCAGAGATTACAATATAATTCACTGTTCAAAATTATAGTAATAATAATAATAATAATAATAATAATAATAATAATAATCTGCAATCAGCCGCTTGCATGCTCTCGTAAATACATTAAGCACTGTATATAAAGTGTGCAGAGATTTGTGAAATATTTGGAGACAGTGCGAGCGATAAAACAGAGTGTGTTCGCTACAAGAAGACACACAAGCGCCGTCATGTGTGGAAATTCCTGACGATGCATCATTCGCAAGCGGCTGGCTCCTCGTCTGCGTGTGTCGGAGGATTACTTCCGCGCCGCTGTCTTCTCTGCTCTTTTACTTCTCTTGCTCCTTCGTCCCGCCGCCCACTGTGTGCTTTTTGTACACATCTATCTTCATTCCATCTCCTCACTACATGCTGGTTCATTTCTCCTTCCCTATCGGAATTTCCATTCTTTGGCAATTTCGACCCCAAGGTTCCCCCCTCTCTTCTCCCACCTCTGCACATGCACACATACTGATTTGTATATATATCCGATTTTCCCCCGTACCCACGCATCGTATATTTCATATTGACATCTCCATTCATTCCCCTAACCTTTTCCCCCAGCATACGATTGCCTGCTCTTTACTGTCATGTAAACGACGAGCGCTATTGATTCTCACACCAGGAAACACTTCAGACGCTGCTGTGACACGACTACATACGTCAGACCAAGTCTGATTAATAATAGTAATTAATTTTAAGTGTTAGATAATAAACACCACCATTATCAGGGATTAACCCTCCAGTTACCAAGGTTTTCAATACAATTATCCCATCAAAATCACATAAGTTACCTACAGTATTTCTGTTAAGCATTTGGAATATAAATAATGAATTATTGACCGTAAAAACCAGCTTGTTACGAATCCTTCAAATAAGCCTCGGAATGGGACTGATTCTCTGGCACGAACAAATTTGGTATTCCCAAGGAACTAATTCGATTATTTAAAATGTGTCTCCGCGAAACGTACAGCAGAGTTCGTATAGGTCAGTTTCTATCACATGCGTTTCCAATTCACTGTGGGCTAAAGCAAGGAGATGCACTATCACCTTTACTCTTTAACTTTGCTCTAGAGTATGCCATTAGGAAAGTCCAGGATAACAGAGAGGGTTTGGAATTGAACGGGTTACGTCAGCTGCTTGTTATGCGGATGACGTCAATATGTTAGGAGAAAATTAAAAAACGAGCGAAAACACGGGAATTTTACTTGAAGCAAGTAAAGAGATAGGTTTGGAAGTAAGTCCCGAAAAGACAAAGTATATGATTATGTCTCGTGACGAGAATATTGTACGAAATGGAAATATAAAAATTGGAAATTTATCTTTTGAAGAGGTGGAGAAGTTCAAATATCTTGGAGCAACAGTAACAAATATAGGCCTAAATGATACTCGGGAGGAAATTAAACACAGAATGAATATGGGAAATGCCTGCTATTATTCGATTCAGAAACTTTTATCATCCAGTCTGCTGTCAAAAAATCTGAAAGTTAGAATTTATAAAACAGTTATATTACCGGTTGTTCTTTATGGTTGTGAAATTGGACTCTCACTTTGAGAGAGGAACATAGGTTAAGGGTTTGAGAATAAGGTTCTTAGGAAAATATTTGGGGCTAAGAGGGATGAAGTTACAGGAGAATGGAGAAAGTTACACAACACAGAACTGCACGCATTATACTCTTCAGCTGACATAATTAGGAACATTAAATTCAGACGTTTGAGACGGGCAGGGCATGTAGCCTGTATGGGCGAATCCAGAAATGCATATAGAGTGTTAGTTGGGAGACCGGAGGGAAAAAGACCTTTAGGGAGGCCGAGACGTAGATGGGAAGATAATATTAAAATGGATTTGAGGGAGGTGGGATATGATGATAGAGACTGGATTAATCTTGCTCAGGATAGGGACCAATGGCGGGCTTATGTGAGGGCGGCAATGAACCTCCGGGTTCCTTGAAAGCCAGTAAGTAAGTAAATATTTTTGACTATGAAATAATCATCCTATTTATAAAAATGCAAGTCGATTCAAAAGTTCTGATTCGTATACCAAATGAAGGGACGCAAAAGATGAACTGTAATACAATACCTGTACGTACTCTCCCTGGTAGAGCTCTTGGCTCAACCCGTTGCAGAAGATGCGACGAGCAAGAAACGCTTCCTCACGTCTTGGGTTTCTGCCGTCATGGAAATTGCTCGGAATCAACAGACATAATACGGTCGTTCTCTCATCGCATCTTCAATCCGTCAGAATGCTTCCTATGAGGTTTATGAGGAGGTTGGTTGCATCTCTTCTGATGGCTCTACTAGACGGGCTGATATCATCATAATTGATCGGCAGAAGGATAAGGGTGTCATCCGTTTTGAAATGCATGAGCAACAGCCACAAGAGGTGTGTCGTGAAAAACAAGTCATATATGAGCCTTGTTGTCAGCATCTTGGAGCACAATACCACATCACACATTGGACAGTTTCTGGGCTCGTGTTCGGTGCCCGTGGCACGATCCCACGAGAAACTTTAAATAAACTTAAACTATTTAAAATTTCTGATGCAATGATTGATGCCATAGGATCTCATGTGTTAAAATCATCCTTAGCTATAATTAGTAATCATTAATTGTACCCAACAAACTTTTATTGTAAATTATTTCCTATGTTTCCGTATCATTTATCATAATGTTTTCAAATTGTCACACAATTGGTTTTCATTATTATTCTTTATGAATTGATTAGTAGGCCGATCTATTCGAACCCTTATTTAGGGCGGCTTTTTTGTTAGATATGTATGTTACTGGCGACAGGGAGGTAATATAAATAGTGCCAATTTAAATTTGCCTCCCTTACATTACAAGACAAACTCAAGTTTTGTAGTTATTTTATTTATGTTGTTACGTATTCGTCTGGGAGTTGGGACCTAACTCTGTAGCCAGGACTGTGGCAGGATGGCTCGCCTGTTAGCATCACATTCTCGAATCAGCTTTCAGTCATATAGAGCTCTCGAAAAGCCAAAACAGATTTGAATAAATTCAGAGTTTTTCCCGGGAGGACTTATACCACACTGGGGGGAGGAGGAACTGACAGCAAAAGAGAACAAAAATTCATATCTTACCTCACAACATGACAGGCAGAGAAATATTGTGGTTAATTGACGGTACAGAGCGCTCATTCATTCATTCATTCTTAATTTTCCCCCCAAGGGCGTGTCTTTCACTGCAAACTCTTTATTCACTTATATTTGTTTTGAAATATTAGTAAATGTTAATATAGACATTAACTTCTTCTTCTTCTGCTTTTTCCCCTCTGTTCCTATCGTTCTATCTTTTTCAATTCTCTGTCTTCTATTGTATTTCTCACACGGGTTTTGCATTCAGTCTTGGTCTTCCACGTTTATTCTTTCCTGGTGGCGACCACTGGAAAAAAATTTTGACCCCTCTTTCATTCCCCATTCATTGCATATGGTCATACCATTTTTAAGAGTTTGATTTTCTACCCTTTTTATAACTTTCATATCCCTTAAAAGTAAATTATTTCATTTTTAATTTTATCTTGTCGTGTCTGTTGTAAACTTTTCCTCAAATAGCCTAATTCGACAGTCCTAATTTTATTTCTTTGTTGATCAGTTAAAGGTCAAGTTAGGCATTGACTTAAAAATGTTAATTAATTAATTTTTATTTATTTATTTATTCTGGTGTAGTTAAGGCCATCAGGCCTTCTCTTCCACAACACCAGGAATACAAATACAATAATAGAAATAAACAGAGAAAAAAATACAATATATACAACGTAAAGCTATACAAGAAATAAAGAGAGAGAGAAAAAACACTATAAACAAAGTAAAGCCATACAAAAATATACACAGGTTGCAGTCACACAAACTTTAAATGAGTGATTAAGTATCATAATTAATTGTATCCTAACTAATTAACTAACATAAACAAGAAACTTGGAATTTTATTCTAGATTAAAAAAGAAAAAGAAAAAAAAAACAAATCAGTACTTCTAGCAATACCTAAAAACATTAAATAAGACAAAATTTTCCATTTAATTTTGAATTGTGATAAAGTCCGGCAGTCCCTGACGTCATTAGGTAACGAATTCCAGAGGCGAGGTATTTCTACAGTAGGGCCTATAGGAAGATGAGTATAAAGACGTCCTATGGTGAGGGATAGAAAGAAGTGCTTTATGTCGGTTTCGAAGAGTTGTAAGAAATTGAAAGCGCGATAACAGATGATTCGGAGTAGAAGTATGCATGATTCTAAACAGAAAAGACAGTGAATGTATTGTTCTTCGTTGCTTCAGACGCACCCATGAAAGTAACTGGAGGGAAGGTGTTATATGGTCAAATTTACGAGTATTGCAGATGAATCGTATGCACACATTATGGACACGTTGTAGTCTCTCAGCTAAGAGTGAACTTACATTAGTTAGCAAGAAATCGTAATAATCAAAATGGGGCATTACAAGCGTCTGAATAATTTCTTTTTTAGACTAAGTGGTAGAAATTCTTTCATATGGAACAAGGAAAATGTTGTTGTTAAAACATGGTGAATATGAACTACTGTTCTGTGTATAATTTTCCCTTAAGACGAGACAATTATTATCTTTTTCATTATATTTAGCCTATATTGTAATACAATTTCATAAAAAATTAATTTAATACAATTGGAAACTGTAGAATTCGCCAGTGTTACAAGTATTCTTTTATGATTTTTTCCAACTTTAATGGTTTGTGCAGTCAAGTTCACGGGCTTAAAGGAAACCAGATTATTCAGTCTGGTCGAACATGTTCTGTAGCTTAAATTATCCACCACAACACTCAATTCCAACATTGTTTTGGAGTGGGGGATATAGGAATGTTGCATATTTTGTAACACGTATTTATTAAATTCCGGCACAGTTATTTATACCTTACAGGAGATATCTACACATAGCTACATAATAATGTTCATAAATTATTCAAAGGAGTAAATTATGTCACATTACATAATGTTATCTTCCAGATCAGTAATTGTATGTATGTATTTATTCACACTGCAATGGGTATATACCCGGTGGCAGTTGTAACTAATTACACTCAATAATGACAATAATAAACTTATTAATTAAAAATGCAATTAATAATAATACTAATAATTAATACTAACAATAATATAATAATAATAATAATAATAATAATAATAATAATAATAATAATAATAATAATAATAATAATAATAACAGGGAATATCCTAAATTAAATGAAGCACGATTACTTAAAATAACATTTAAAATAAATCTAATTAGTATCTTAAACCTAAGTTCGAACTAAAACCCACGAGTATGATATGTTCATATCTGCACAAGTACCTTTCAACACTACACTCATTTCGCTGTCAACTCACTCACTGCACTGGAACTACGACACATTTCACTGATTCTATCCTGATTTCACTAACACTTCAAAAACATTTCACTGTTCAAATACTTTGCACTGTCACGATAAACTATAAAGCTTCACTGACAGGAACACGTTTCACTTACATTACACATTTCACTGACACAACACACTTCACTGACACAACATAATTCTTCACTGATACAACACTTCAATAACAACATATCATTTACACCCTTTAAATACTGTGTATAATTATCCTCTATTAGTAAAGTCCTTAAGCCTATTTTTAAATACATTTTTGGTTATTGGTAAAGCCTTTAGTAAGTCTGCAGGTAAAGCATTCCAGTCCCTGATAGTACGATTGAGAAAAGAAAACTTTCCAGTGTCCGTCCTCTGTCTTTTTTCCCTCAATTTATATGAGTGGTCGTTCCTTGAAGAGTAATTTGGCGGCTGCAACCTATTTTTTATTTCTCTCCAGGCAGGCTCACTTCTGTATGCCTTGAACATTGCGCATAATCGAATTCGCGTTCTCCTGTCCGTGGGTGTGTCCCATTTTAATGGTGAATTATTCCGACAACACTTGAGAGTCCGTTTTTGAATCTTTTCCAATGTCTTAATATGTTCTAATCTGTAAGGATCCCAAATGCAGCACCATATTCCATTATTGGAACAATCATACACCATCTACTGTAGCAAACCTCATTTAAGTACAGTCCATTTTCCTACGGCCCTTTAAGGATATACGGGACACCTACCTTTAAAGATGAACATAGCCAGTCGTAGATGCATTTATTTTTTGCTCAGAACGTTACATTTGTTCAGTTTACTGAACCGTTCTAGAAATCTAATTTTTGCCGTCCAAAATTCATTAAAATTGCTCCAGCTTCTGTCTCTGGTTTTGCTTCTACCCCGAACGCTAGGGTAAAAGTGATTAAAAATCGCACTAATATGAGTGAAGCCCTTTTGTGTAATCAGAAACCCCCCGTGCACCATTCACTGAACCAGGAAACTGTATCAATCTCATAATGTAATCCGTGGAAACGAATGCAGCCACAACTGCTGTGGGGTGAAGGGGATTTGCTGTGTATTAAAGTTTGATTATGTTCGTGTAAGCAGCCGGAACGGTTTGTGCATGTATGTTTCCACATGTTCCATGAATCGTCTTAAATTGCTGTGTCCATGAGCGTGTAGATTGTCAAACGTTGGAATTGTGGGCTTATGTACGAAACGCTGTCCCCTGCTATACCCGAGGGATAATACCCTTTACACTCATCAAAACATGCAAATAGCTGTGGATGTCTCGGCAGATTCACAGGGCGTCGTTTCGTTGTAATGACATCTAATAACATTCGTTTTATTAATATGTCAACCAACAACATACAGTAAATATAGGCCTACGCAATAGCTGGCATATAATGTAAATAGATTTTTAATAATAATTAATATTTAATATCGGAATATGTATTATAAGACCTTCTTGTGTTAAATTCTAACGTACCTTGTTTACATGTTTCGATTTATTTATGGGTCATCCTCAGAAGTAGTCGTTGTTGGTCTTGGCGCCTCTTGTTTTGTTTCTTGTGAGGGTGTGTTCGTGTGGTATGTATGTATGTATTTATTAACATTACAATTGGGTATACACCAGATGGCAGTGATATATAATTACAATATTTACAATTACAGAAATAAAATAAACGTGAATGAAATAAAATAAAATCAACATAACTCTATAAATATTAGATGCAATAAACCTAGGACTATAAATAAAAGCTATTCTATAATAACGTCTACGATAAGCAAAAGTAAACCTAACTTATAAGTACTTCTATTTCACCCAACTATTACCAATTGAAATAATTACATATCACCTTAATTAATTGCATTACAACTTAATTACATATCATCTTAATTACATATCACCCTAATTTATTTGCATATCAACTAAATTACATATCTTAATTAATTATATATCAACTTAATTACATATCATCTTAATTAATTACATCACCCTAATTTATTTACATATAAACTAAATTACATATCATCTTAATTAATTATATACCAACTCAATTAGTTACATGACACAACTTAAATAATTACACTGCGCCTCCAATTATAATATAGATTCAAAGAGTGTGTGTTCTGAAATTGAGTTGTGTGTTGAGAATTTCGTTGGGGTGTGTTTTCGTGTGTCTGTATATTTCATATTGTTCTAGTATGTTTAGTTTCTGGCTTTTTGGTTGGATGTGTAGTATTTACATGTCTGTGTTGATGTCTCTATGGGTGTGGTTAGCATTTGTAATGTGTTCTTCATATATGGATGTGTTTTGTAATTTTGTTATGGCTGTGATGGATTCTTTGTAACGTGTTTGAAATGATCTGCCTGTCTGTCCTATGTAGACAATCTACAATCTATTTGTAATCAAGATGTATAATATTTAATACTTAATGTAGCCTACTTTATTGTTTATTGAACTGAATACAGTAAATTATGCAACGAGCCTACAATGGTAGTAATTAACACGCGAGTATGTGTATGAAACGAACATAATTTCCACACGAGCGTCTTAATTATTATTATTATAAGCAAGATTCATACAAAAGTTTTTGTTCGACCATAATTAAAACTTTAAGTTTTGAGTTTTTGTAAATATCTTACCTTGTTACTTTACTGATAATTAAACGGTTCCCATGAGTGTATTTTCAGCGTGTTCCTGACTAGTGCAACAGATGGCAGGCAAGGAACACTTTTGCTTCTACGTAGTATTTATTGATTTTTTTTATAGGGCTTTGGTTTGGAGATTTTAACCTCAACACACATTAAAACAGAAAATATACTCTATTTATTAGAATATTAAAATTAAAATGAACTGAATTTATTTTATTTTAAGTACATGTTGTTCATTATGCAGTTTGTGAAATTTATCTGGGAAATGGCTCCCAGTGGAATGTTTGAAGTTGAGTTAATGTTTATTTGAATGTTTTGTTTATCAGTTGAGTTTAGTATTTTGTTTGATTCGAAATAATGTCACTTTCAAAATTGGCGCCTACCAATTTTGATTGCTGCTTCCGAGGCTTGCGGGTTGTAACGCGTACGATATTAATCAATATGGCACATGCTTAATTGGATATCAATAGTTGGAATAACGTAATGGATAGCAGTACTTTAATGTATGTTATTAAGATACAGTTAAGTCACATGTAATGAGAGTATTATAGTATGGTCGAATAGAAATGTATTATATTGTACTAGTAAAACGTGACAGCATCATGCCGTCAAAAGAGCTTCTAATTTTTAAAGATCTCACTTATTATGCTTCGTACAGTCAGATTCTAATACATACTTTGAATCGTGTCAATACAATGCAGTATTTGTAATAAAAACTTAATTTTTAGACAACCAATATCTACTAACTTTTAATGGACGAACTGATTATTATGAAGTAATGTTTAAGGGAGAATATCCATTTATGAATAGAAAATCGGTATGTTCATCTGTCTTACCTGTGATGATTTCACTGCCTGGTAACTCGAAGAAGTTCTTTGTATATAATGATCAACGTGTAATACAGTATGCTGCTGAACTTCTGGAAGTTGAACACCCAATTAACCATGAAATCCAACAATCAACACCCAATTGACCATGAAACCCAACAATCAACACCCAATTAACCATGAAAACCAACAATCAACACCAAATTAACCATGAAACCCAACAATCAACACCCAATTAACCATGAAACCCAACAATCAACACAAAATTAACCATGAAACCCAACAATCAACACCCAATTAACCATGAAACCCAACAATCAACACCAAATTAACCATGAAACCCAACAATCAACACCCAATTAACCATGAAACCCAACAATCAACACCAAATTAACCATGAAACCCAACAATCAACACCAAATTAACCATGAAACCCAACAATCGACACCCAATTAACCATGAAACCCAACAATCAACACCAAATTAACCATGAAACCCAACAATCAACACCAAATTAACCATGAAACCCAACAATTAACACCAAATTAACCATGAAACCGAACAATCAACACCAAATTAACCATGAAACCCAACAATCAACACCCAATTAACCATGAAACCCAACAATCAACACCCAATTAACCATGAAAACAAATAATCAGCACCCAATTAACTATGACACCAAACAATCAACACCCAATTAACCATGAAAACAAATAATCAGCACCCAATTAACTATGACACCAAACAATCAACACCCAATTAAACATGAAAACAAATAATCAGCACCCAATTAACTATGACACCAAACAATCAACACCCAATTAACCGTGAAAACAAATAATCAGCACTAAATTAACTATGACACCAAACAATCAACGCCCAATTAACCATGAAAACAAATAATCAGCACCCAATTAACTATGACACCAAACAATCAACACCCAATTAACCATGAAAACAAATAATCAGCACCCAATTAACTATGACACCAAACAATCAACACCCAATTAACCATGAAAACAAATAATCAGCACCCAATTAACTATGACACCAACAATCAACGCCCAATTAACCATGAAAACAAAGAAATGAAATAGAAAATTCAAGAAACGAACGAAGTAACCTTGTCAATAATTGTCATATCGATGGTACCCCGTTATAGCGTTTATCAACATTCTTGACAGCACTGAAGAGCTGCTTGGAGCATTACACATCTCACTGGATTGGTGTAATCTGTGGCGTTTGATCAACTAGCCGATAAACGTTACGTACCGCGGATAGGTAGGTGTGTTTCCATTTGCTGAATATGTAACTGATATTCCTGGGAGGATATTAATGCAGACCCTGACTAACAGTTTCGGCGGGAAAGGAATTACAATCCACGCCATCAGGACATGAACTCGGGCATTAATGAAAAGTGTAGTGAAATTGCTAGTTGTAATGCAGTATAGAGGCGTGTTGACTCAATATTGCAGAAAGAGGGAAAATGGAGGCACGTTTAAAAAAAACATAACATCAAGTGGAAATGATTACGTCCTTGTGGACCACAACTTGTTTGAAAACGAGTCCATATAATGAAATGACTCAGGGCGAATTCCTATCGGGATGCCTTGTGTGTACATTTTCAAACGTTGAAAGCTATCTGTAATTGCGTTCCTGGCTCCTGGTTGGCTATGAAGCTGAATATTTCTGGCCCAGCATTCATTTTGTTCATAATTAGAATTGTTATAGCTGCAACACCTCCGCTCCAATTCAGCATTCTCCGCTGTTAGTCAGTGCTTCTTTTTTCTGCCAGTTGAGCTAGATTACAGTTTATCAAAGCCACTGAAATTGAAGTTGTAGTAATTACAGGCTAATATATTGTTTCTGTACTTCACGTACTTTTCAATTTGTCGGTGCAAGTCTGTCATTATCTGTTTCATAATGTAACATTAAATGAAGGAATCTATTTCAGTAGGCAGCCACGCCTCTCTGTTCATTCATAGTTGGCCAGTTGGCGATTATTGGAATAAATGGACAGAGATAGATTATGGACTTTATTCCTGCAAGGAACTGGGCCTCTTTCGAAGTTTTCTTTGCTTCTTTTTATTTTCAGTGGTGAATTTGCGCTATCCTAACCTCTCTTTCGACACAGGGCGGTACCTCAACCATGTTTTAGTGTTTCAGTTACCGGACAGATGGTTCGTTTGGTGCGGAAGGTACCTAACTTAGTGAGGACCAGGCTTCGATACTTGGGACCCGATACAATAAGTTGACTGTGCATGTACTATAGGTTGTTGACTCGCTGCAGGTAATGAAAGGTAGAGATGTGTTGAGGTAACAACGTTGCTATTTAGAATAGAGTACGCTAGTATGGGGAAACGCACACATATGGACATTCTGAAAGTAAATATACATTACACAATGACAATGTCAAAAGAATGTGAAAATAATTTATTCTTCTGTCTTTTATAAGCATTTGTGTTTAATTAGACAATTGTGAATTTAGACATGTAGCAGTTTTAATTTCTTCATTTATCCTATTGGTCCTCTTTAGGAAGTGCAGTTACAGTACCGAATTGCAATGTACTACAAGACACATTTTCAGTGTCTGAAACGTAAATATTTTTCGGTTATCTGTCAAACACAGTTCGTACTGTGAAAAGCTGCACTTTACTTCGCATATAACGTGATAGGAGCAAAACGAAAAAACCTAACATCATTGCAATCTCTAAGAGACAGCCCTTTATTCTCGGGTGACTCTATGTCCACTAATTTGCTGTTTAGGCCTATATTACACAAAGTTTCATATCCGTTATTTTTACATAAAACTGATTCCCACTTCTGTTTCACACGTTCACTAACCGATGTACTTAGTGTCTCATTAATTCTCTGCATCATTTCCTCAACTAATTTGAGGGCTTCCGGCATCTCTTCCTCTGACATTTCTAACCGTGTAATAGTTTCAGACACAGTTTGAAAATAGGTTTGTATGAAAACCAAATTATTCGTCAGAACCTTCAAATCCAGAACATTTTCCTTTGCGTATTCGTTGGCATTCATTCTACAGTACCCCCACCCACTGTACGCTTTACCACTATACTCAGTACGCCGTTATGCGGATTTCCCACTGAACTGCTCTATCGGGTCCAAAGTCTCGAAGCCTGGTAATGACATATGAAGTCTGATGATTAAGGTTATGGAACTTTGATAGGAAGCGAATCGAGGATTTCTTACATAACAGAAGAGTTGACATAGTTCAGATAAAAATATTTCCAGGAATCCGTGTCCATATAAACAGAAATGAAGAATTGGTAGAACGGAGAAAAATTCTCTCCGGCACCGGGACTAGAACCCGGGTTTCCAGCTTTACTTGCCATCGCTTTATCCACTAAGCCACACCGGATTCAAGTTCCGATGCCGGATTGAATCTGTCTCATTTTAAGTTCTACCTACTGTGTTCTCCTTTGTTGATCTACTCTCGTGTACCGTGTCACAGTATGTGTGACAGACACAATATCCAACACTATATACAGAGGTGCACTCATTACGAGTGATTAAGTGGCCGGGGTCCGACGGAATATGGCCCGTCTTGAATCACAAAGTGACTACTGTGCTCCAACAAAGTCTTTGCGGGATGAAATGAAGCGGGGTAATGCTATGAATGAATGTTGATGTCATAAGATGTCATAAGGTCACACACGTGGGTACTCGTATCTCTATTGGCTCGCTCTCACAGCACAAACAATAACATTGCTACACACATATTTATACTAACCTAGTTACAAAATTAGATCACTTTTAATCTCCTGGTCTTTTAATCCGTCCATACAGGAAATGACATATGCAGGAGAGCGTATGGTTTTTAAACAGACGTTATAACGATAATATTATCTATGTACTTCGCTCCAATAGATTACGCAATAGTAAGCACATTCCTTTCACGGTTGATCTCCTGGTTGGAGAACAGTACTTTCTCTTTTATTACTATGATGTACCGAAATACATATGAAGTTTAAGTGCGGTAATTCTGCGTTTCCATATGGTGAAGAATTGGTAGAACGGAGAAAAATTCTCTCCGGAACCGGGACTCGAACCTGGGTTTCCAGCTTTACGTGCTATCGCTTTATCCACTAAGCCACGCCGGATTCTATATAGATCATTTTTTTTAATTATTAAGTTTTGTACTTTTGTGAACTAATATCAATAAATAAATCTATCTATCACACCGGATTCAAGATCCGATACCGGATTGAATCCCTCTCATTTTAAGTTCTATCTACGTAGAATTGCAGGTTATATTCCGTCGTGCCTTGACTTACCATCGCTTGAGTCCTCTTGAACTTTCTGACTACCTAAATGCAGACACATGACTTGGGTTGGTGCAAATTTTGGTGTGTATGCTCGAGTGGTCACAGCAAAGGTTAAATAGAGTTGTCACTGGTCCAGATATCTTACACACACATTGCATTATTCACAGAGCAGCTAGCAGAAGAAAGCTTTCAGCTGACTTGAAACTAATTCTTATCGACATGGTGAAAATTGTAAATCAAATTCGTTGTGGCGCCCCAGAATTCAGGCTGTTGAAAAGACTTTGTGAGCCTTCGAGACCACTTGGAAGCATTACGCCCTTCTTTATGAATTTCTGACTCAACCATGAATAATTCGGAACTTAGTGATAATATTTTAGTGAAGATAAAAAACGTATTTATTCACAATTCACATAGTTACAGTCCTTAAAAGTAATCTCCAGAAACACGTAACTACCCGTCTCCACACCCCAGGACGGCGACAGATGCCATCCTCAGCGTCACTGGTTTAAACTTATAATATACTGCTCTACAGTTCTTATATTGGCTTCTGGGTCTCTATCTATTAATTTTACATTGATATCCTTTCATTTTATTAATTTTTAATAGTGACATTATTACATTCTAGTAATAACAACTTACTTACTCAATGGCTTTTAAGGAACCCGGAGGTTCATTGACGCCCTCACATAAGCCCGCTATTGGTCCCTATCCTGAGCAAGATTAACCCAGTCTCTATCATCATATCCAACCTCCCTCAAATCCATTTTAATATTATCTTCCCATCTATGTCTCGGCCTCCCCAAAGGTCTTTTTCCCTCCGGCCTCCCAACTAACACTCTATATGCATTTCTGGATTCGCCCATACGTGCTACATGCCCTGCCCATCTCAAACGTCTGGATTTAATGTTCCTAATTATGTCAGGTGAAGAATACAATGCGTGCAGTTCTGTGTTGTGTAACTTTCTCCATTCTCCTGTTGCTTCATCCCTCTTAACCCCAAATATTTTCCTAAGCACCTTATTCTCAAACACCCTTAACCTATGTTCCCCTCAAAGTGAGAGTCCAAGTTTCACAACTATATAGAACAACCAGTAATATAACTGTTTTATAAATTCTAATTTTCAGATGTTTTGACAGCAGACTGGATGACAAAAGCTTCTCAACCGAATAATAACAGGCATTTCCCATATTTATTCTGTGTTTAATTTCCTCCCGAGTATCATTTATATATTTGAATTTTTCCAACTCTTCAAAAGATAAACTTCCAATTTTTATATTTCCATTTCGTACAATATTGTCGTCACGAGACATAATCATATACTTTGTCTTTTCGGGATTCACTTCCAAACCTATCGCTTTGCTTGCTTCCAGTAAAATTCCCGTGTTTTCCCTAATCGTTTGTGGATTTTCTCCCAACATATTCACGTCATCCGCATAGACAAGTAGCTGATATACCCCGTTCAATTCCAAACCCTTTCTGTTATCCTGGACTTTCCTAACGGCATACTCTAGAGCAAAGTTAAAAAGTAAAGGTGATAGTGCATCTCCTTGCTTTAGCCCTCAGTGAATTGGAAACGCATCTGACAGAAACTGACCTATACGAACTCTGCTGTACGTTTCACTGAGACACATAGTAATAACTTAAGTAGTTCAAACCTTGCCCCCTCTCAATGGTTCTTTCTCTTGGAGAAAAGGTCGTAGTTGCAGCTTACTTACTTACAAATGGCATTTAAGGAACCCGAAGGTTCATTGCCGCCCTCACATGCCGCCATCGGTCCCTATCCTGTGCAAGATTAATTTTTTTATCATCATACCCCACCACCCTCAAATCCATTTTAATATTATCCTCCCATCTACGTCTCGGCCTCCCTAAAGGTCTTTTTCCCTCCTGTCTCCCAACTAACACTCTATATGCATTTCTGGATTCGCCCATACGTGCTAAATGCCCTGCCCATCTCAAACGTCTGGATTTTAAGTTCCCAATTATGTTAGGTGAAGAATACAATGCGTGCAGTTCTGTGTTGTGTAACTTTCTCCATTCTCCTGTAACTTCATTCCGCTTAGCCCCAAATATTTTCCTAAGAACCTTATTCTCAAACACCCTTAACCTATATTCCTCTCTCAGAGTGAGAGTCCAAGTTTCACAACCATACAGAAGAACCGGTAATATAACTGTTTTATAAATTCTAACTTTCAGATTTTTTGACAGCAGACTGGATGATAAAAGTTTCTCAACCGAATAATAACAGGCATTTCCCATATTTATTCTGCGTTTAATTTCCTCCCGAGTGTCATTTATATTTGTTACTGTTGCTCCAAGATATTTGAATTTTTCCACCTCTTCGAAGGATAAACCTCCAATTTTATATTTCAATTTCGTACAATATTCTGGTCACGAGACATAATCAAATACTTTGTCTTTTCGGGATTTACTTCCAAACCGATCGCTTTACTTGCTTCAAGTAAAATTTCCGTGTTTTCCCTAATCGTTTGTGTATTTTCTCCTAACATATTCACGTCATCCGCATAGACAAGAAGCTGATGTAACCCGTTCAATTCCAAACCCTGCCTGTTATCCTGAACTTTCCTAATGGCATATTCTAGAGCGAAGCGTAGTTGCAGCTACTGAAGGAAAAGGAGGATTTCCACATACTCCACCGTAACAAGAAGCCGGATCTCACTAGAATTAAGAAGTTGATAGATGTGACATAGAAACTAGTCAGTAAAGTAAAATAACATCACAATTTAAATATTAACTGTTGTTATTTAAATAAGCACTTAATAGTTCATCAGTGATTATATGACTGTTAAAAGAGTGTAATCAAGAATGAATATACAGTAATTATATATAATCTCATTTTTCTTTAATCTGGTGGAATGTAACGATAAACATTTCTAAAAGACGTCAGTAGTCTGAAGTCGTCTTTGACCTTACTCATTAATGTCCAGCATTCGTGAAGCTGGAATAACACGGACTCTAAAAGAGACTCATAAAAGCGTAAGAGTATGTTTTCTAAAGGTTTAATCTACAGAGAAAGCAACAGAGAACGAATCTTCGAATGCCGTAAGTTTGAAACTGAAGGTTATAAACTAATGTTAGAGACGAGCCAGAAAAGCGGTCAACTGACTGCAACGTAGCCTACATGAAGTTGGAACAAAACGGAATACATTACACTCTCACGTAGATCATGTTGTTGATAGGGATACTCAGAGTGTATGAAGCCAGGCCTTTGAAGATAAAATCAACTTGCAGTCACTTCCTTTTCTTAACAGCACAACATTTGTACTTGTCCACATTTGTTCCACTGAAGGAATTTCCTTCCGTAGAACTTCTCTCCGTCTGATTTGAAGGCAATTTTACTACCGAACTGGGCCTACGTCCTTCGTTATTACATCCCTTGTTCTATTGAAATTTAATTCAGGCAGCCATTTTGAACGAAGTACAGTAGGAAGGAGGAGAGGAGGGTAAGCGGGGAGGGAAACAAACTTTTCTAATATTTAAAACCTTGCGACGTAAAGTATTTCGTATGCTGCAAGGTATTTATTATTCAGATATACGGGCTGAACGTGCGACTTTCAAGATGTAATCTCAAATCGTGAAGGGTGAGGGAAATAGGCGTGGAAAAGGGCATGAGCATTGATGTTAGCTTCTTACCACAGAAACTGTATTACTATACAGGGTGTTCTGTTACGAAGCGGACAAAGAATACCAGCGTGTTCGGATGGTCGTACCAGTCTTAGATCTCTTGCAGAATATTGCATCATTTATGACAGGCATATCAAAACCCTGCACATTGTGCAACTGTCTCTGTGCGATGTGCACTCTCTATTCCCCTACCTGGAGGGAGTGAATCGCCTTGGAGGGGAACGCGACAGGGCTATACAATACCTGCAGCAGCTTTTGTTTCAGTGCGAGTGCCGATTTGGCTGTATGTGAATGAGTTATGATAAGTAAAGTGAGGAGTTCACAGATAACGGAGAAGAAAATTACGAATCATATAACATGATTGTTATAATGTTTTCCTCAGCCGACAATAATAATTATTTTAAAATGAAAGGCTTTCATCAGCCCATGTCGAGGTAATAGTGTTGTGAGGTGACAATTTAGATCAGATTAGTAAAGTTCTCAAAATATGATATTGCTAGCGCTTATTTCTTAATCAGTACTCTCACGGCAAAACGTATTTGACAATGGCGTTGTTTTGGAGTCTGTACTAACACAGCCATCAAAGGTTAGGCGACTTACGACTTTCATTTCATAAACTGGTAAGTGATGAGAATATAGTGAGGAATACATGTGAGGCTCTTGAGGTTTAAGGAGAGAAGAAAACAACTATTTGCAAGGCGGAAATTTTTCTGGAAAAATATATAATGGCAAATTTTCCATCTCACGTCACTATATTATGTTAAATTAATAAGCCTTTAAATCTTACATAAAGAGAATATCGTCGCTTCACATCCTGTGAACTACACTTATAATTTCTTTGAAAACGCTCCCAACTTTTCGATACTTGCTCTCAACGTTTTCAAATAAACTGTATGTGAATTTAAATTCTAATCTTAATTTATATAATTTATTAATATTAATATTAATTTATATTGACATACAGCAAAGAAATGATTTCAGTGTAAAAACTTCACAATGTCCTACTGCATGTAATTAATTGGGAGTATAATATTTTCTTCAACATTTGTGTACCAATCGTCACAGTAAATAATCTAATGAAAGAGTTGGGTCTATTACTTTAAAATAATTAGTATCTACTACGTAAAATGAAATACTTGTTCGTTTCTTGTTGTTTCGAAATGACTGCAATATTCTTTCTCTTCAAATACTATAATATAAAAATAATATTAAAAAATTATGCTTCACAAACCACTACTTTGTGAAGTATAACAGATTAAACTCAAAGTTTCTTGTATTACAGTTGTCAAGTATAGCCACTGATAATAACTGTGTTTTTTCGTTCTGCTAACTATGTTTATAATGTCCAAATTTCTATTTAATGCAACCCTAGAAGCGCAGAATAGATTATTGTACACTCCTCCAGCTAAGAACGGGTAAGAGCAACGCTTGATTGATGCAACCTGCACAGAACGGCGATCCGCGCACATAACTGAACATTCAGAGTCTGATTTCTGACATGCCTGATTTATGAGAAGACAAAACACTGTAGTGAGGAGAGCGATGAGCCATTATGAAAGCCTAACATTAGCAGCGAACCTTTTGGTAACTGGCTGAAATTATGAAGATATGAATTGACTCATGCATTCAGGTATATAAATGAAAGAATCCTGAGAAGAATCATCCATTGCTTTATTTCAAGTAGGCCAGCCGTGGCGAAGAAGAGTTCGTGCGCCGAGCCACTGTGTAACCTGCAACGTTCATAGCACCTGTGGAGGTAGGCGGACACCCGAAGGGGAAATGAAGCAACTGTCGGACTCAGTAACGGATTTTCATTTTCCTTACGTCCAGCATTTAAATATAATTTTATATGGTACAAGGCTACAAACTAATGTTTCGTACGTACAACGAAAAGAGAAATGTACAAGAAAACATAGGCCACATTATCACGACCTGAAATTAACTGTCTTCAGAATGTCTCTGCGACAGAATTTCAAAATTAGGAATTATGTCACTTACTGCCAGTCGTAGTTGATTACGAAGGTATTTGTCTGTCAGTCGTGATCTACATTTGGTTTTAACTATTTTCATTATTGAAAATAATTTTTCACAAACGTAAGTTGTAGCGAACATGGCTTCAACAGTGCAAGCGAAAGAACGAAGCTTCGGATACTTATTTTTTGGCAAAGATTTGAAAAGTTCAACATCTGTCAAGTCCTTACATCTAGCTTTCATTGCAACATCACATTGTAAATCTATGAGTTCAAATTGAAGATCTAACCGCATCATTCGTATATCTGCTGAAAAAGGGTCGACGTACAGAGATGATGATGATGATAATGATGATGATGATGATAATAATAATAATAATAATAATAATAATAATAATAATAATAATAATAATAATTACCTTTCAATGTTTGATAATGTGAGTGACATGTATTATAATGTTGTTTCATGTTACACAACCGTTTTCCTCGTAATACTAGTGAACAAATCATACGTTTAATATTCTCATCATATTGGCAGCAAAAAATGCGTCCTCCCATCCTACTTGAAACTTTCGTTTTTGTAGATGTACAGTACATGTATTGGAGAGAGACATATGCCACTCGCAGATCAGAGGCAAATACAAATGGAACGGAGTTTGACTCCAGTGAGTGAGAGGGTGGGGGTTGTGGGAGGTAGAAATGCACAGGTATCACTGCGAGCCACAATGTGCTCGTGAGTCGCATTTTCGCCGAGGCTGAAGTAGGCAATAGGTACAATACTGAGCTGTATGCACGGTTTGTCTGCGTCAGTTCAAGCGTCGTCAGTCTTCGTACAGCCAACACAGACCTATTCTTCCGCCGGCGCTTCATTTACACACGACAACTACCCTCCGGCTTGTCTGTGCAGATAAACACGGTCTGTGAGGGAAAAACGGGAGTATAGGCTGTATTTGCGTTTAAAGGCTCCTTTATACCGTACAGCAGCCGCGGCGAAAATGCGACTCACGAGCACATTGTGGCTCGCAGTGCTTTTCTCTCGCTTCCTACCTACAACCCCCACCCTCTCACTCACTGGAGTCAAACTCCGTTCTGTTTGTATTTGTCTCGGACCTGCGAATGGCGTATCGTCGCAATATCTCTCTCGAAACCATGTACCTCTATAAAAAAACGAAAGTTTCAAGTAGGATGGGAGGACGCATTCTTTTGCTTACAGTATGATGAAAATATTAAATGTATGATTTGTTCACAAATATTACTAGGAAAACGGTTGTATAACATAAAACGGCATTATAAGTTACTACATTATTACTATCATCATTATCATCTCTGTACGTCGATTCTTTTACAGCAGATGTACGAATAATGCGGTTAGATTTTCAATTTAAACTCACAGATTTACAATGTGACGTTAAATGAAAGCTAGATGTAAGGACTTGACAGATATTGAACTTTTCAAATCTTTGGAAAAAAATAAATATTTAAAGCTTCGTTCTTTCGCTTGCTCTGTTGAAGCCATGTTCGCTGTAACTTACGTTTGTGAAAAATTATTTTCAACAATGAAAATAGTAAAAACCAAATTTAGATCACGACTGACAGACAAATTCCTTCGTGATCAACTACGATTGGCAGTAAGTGACATAATTCCTGATTTTGAAACTTTGTTGCAGAGACATTCTGAAGACAGTTAATTTTAGGTTATGATAAGGTGTCCTATGTTTTCTTGTTCATTTCTTTCTTCGTTACACGTCCTAAACATTAACTCCCCCTTCGGTTGTCCGCCTCCCTCCATAGGTGCTATGCACGTTGCAGCTTACACAGTGGCTCGGCGCACCATGGCCTTTTCGCCACGGCTGGTGTACAGTTATCCATATTATTTAGGCCAAAACCTGAGCACACAAGCTGTCTTAATGCGTATCATGTAAATAAAAACAGCGAGATGGGAGCCATTCAGTATATGGAAACAATTTTGATAATGACTGGTTTGCCACACCGTTTAGACGCTGTCTTAACAGTGAAATATCGATCTCGACAAATAAGTCAATATTAATTACGTTTTACCGATTGTAAGGCAACATACAGCGTTCAAAAAAAAATATATAGGCCTATATACATAGAAAAGCCACCGGCGTGGCTTAGTCGGTTAAGGCGCTTGCCTGCCGGTCTGAAGTTGCGTTCGGGCGCGGGTTCGATCCCCGCTTGGGCTGATTACCTGGTTGGTTTTTTTCCGAGGTTTTCCCCAACCTTAATGTGAATGCAAGGTAATCTATGGCGAATCCTCGGCCTCATCTCGCCAAATATCATCTCGCTATCACCAATCTCATCGACGTTAAATAACCTAGTAGTTGATACAGCGTCGTTAAATAACCAACTAAAATAAAATAAAAATATACATAGAATATACATATACATAGAATACCAATATAATTTTCACAAATGTTTCTGTTGTCTTTTCTACATATAGCCTACGTATGGCAACTCCTATTTACTGCTTTTCAGGCACATGACGGTAGGTAATTTGAACAGGTAAATTTAATGGACTTTGGAAGGAAATAAATATCGGCATATTTTATCGATACTGGAGGTATTTCGACTCTTAAACATGATTAAATTTTTCATAAGATCTCCCGTTGTAATTACATCTACTACGTTTCTATATATGTAGCTGATTTAAACTCCTTTTATTGTTTGTATTCCGTAGCTGGTCTTAGTAGGCTTTTCCGCTCTTGAGTTAATCTGTGCGTTGTTTTCTCTTTCTTATTTAGTTGTTTGAGGGGGCCTTGCAAGCATTCTGTATTTCCCACAGTTGTACCCCAACACGCTTTCTTAAATTCAGTTTTTTACGGCAGATCTAGTATGGTACTCTTTGCAATCTTCAGTTATTTTTTTGCTGGGTGTTTAAAGTAGCCATCTCTTCTTCTCGTTGTTAGTAGTATTAATTCTTCACTCTAGTAACTTAATCGTCTTATTTCTATTCTTTTATTTTTTGTTGCCAGAGATTCCTATGCTCTTTCTTTACATCTCATTTCTTCCCATTCGCTGTTTTATGTTAATGTTGTGTGACGCATGTGTTGATAATAAATAACTCATTTTTTATTGATCTTCCAATAAATTAACTTCTGTAGTTTTGCTGTCTCAAATGTTTCTTTCAGGTGTCCTATGGGTATGGAATTAAATGTATATATTAATGGGAAATAATTCTTGGAGACGTCAGTCCCTCCTTTCACCATATTTTGTGCCAGATCGTGCGTATTTGCTTGTTTTCCGCACAGAACCAATACACGGTAAGTGTGAAATACCACATTCAGTATTCCCAACGTAACACACATAATAATTCCCTTCTTCTTACCGCTTAAGCGCGACATTCATTTTACTGCTTTAGGCTTTTAACATATTATTTTTACAGACGTTTAACATAGTAATAATTATAAATTGGAAACTTACCACTGCAATTTCACCTAATTGCAATGTTAATTATTATTTTTAAATATTTGCAAAAATTAAGTAAACTCTACAACACCACAAAAGTTACTGCATTTGTAATGGAAGTAACATTAAGGAAGCCGTGAAAAAATCAACAAAATTCCAGGTGCCGATGTTATTACTGCAATATGTTATATAAATAATATTGTTAAAATATTAAAATGAAAAATAAATCATTACATAACCTTACCGTTTGTTTTAAGTTCGCATTTATAGACGGGGGGGGGGGAGGAAGGACAGAGGTATATCACGGCCTGCTGGAGTATAGTAAACACAGAAAACATTTTATAGCAACAATGTTGAAGAAAGATATTTTGGTGTTCCGAAGTTGCCGTCATTAAATAGAAACCAACATGGAGATTTCATTGCAACTAATTAGAAATTCGTCTTTCAGGTATGTAATAAACGATCTTCGCGCAAAATAATGTACCATACACGAGCGGTATGTTTGTTTTCATGTTCTCGGAAATTAAAAAAGCTCAACTACGTTTCGCTTTTTCAATCTTTTCCTCGACCATGAAAACGTCAACATACCGCTCTTGTAACGTATATTACTATTGTATCTTTTACAGAATTATACATTTATTAAATATTATGCTATAATAACGAATGGGCTGGCACTCTTTTGAACACAGTTGTACTTGTGGATTTCTTTGTTTTTAAAAGAACTGTTACATTTTCGGAAATCTTGAAGAATAGCAAAATGTAATATTCATTGTCCATTTCTGTGGAATATGTTTTGTACATGAGGATCAGCCATTCATTTTCAATAGACATATAGTGTGTTAGTTGGGAAAAAGACCTTTGGGGTGGCCGAGACGTAGATGGGAGGATATTATTAAAATGAATTTGAGGGAGGTGGGATATGATGGTAGCAACTAGATTAACCTGAATCAGTATAAGAATATTTGTTTTTACCTCTTTTATCATTCCTGAAAAGTTGTAAACGAACTTTTCTGACACTATATATAACAACATACTGTCATAGGTAAAACGTAGCTTGTGTGCACTACCGTGTATGTCTGTGGGAGTCTTTCTTGGCAGTTTAGAATACACACACATACAGCACGTTACATAAAAATTCATTTGAATATTGTTATTAGTATCAAATACTGAATAATAAATTCATATTTCAAAATCTGGTCTGGATCACCGTACATTGTTCTCAGCTTCCATTCACTACATTAACACATGTATAATGTCTTACACACTTCATACTCTAAACTAAAAGGACTGTCGCTGTGATTGAAATGAATTAGGTTTCAACGTGACAGTATTTTATTTTGGCCAATAACTCACAAAAAAAAGGAGAATATCTGAAATTAAGATTAGGGAAGGAAATTTCAATTTAATAAAATAAGAAAGTTCAAACGTGGAAGCTAGTTTATGCAAGATTTAAGCAGTTTTAATTCTTATTATTATTGTATCTCCAATGGAGGGTAGCCCTATTTTACATTTGAAGAGTTCGCGGGAAAAACGATGAATGTCACAGTTTTGTTAAGGTTGATGGCATTATCTAATTCAATGAATCACTACGAAATTTAATGTTGTTCTTATGAAAAATGGTAAAAAGGAGAATTATCACCACGAATACAGTAATCCTTTCCTTTATTTTCTATAGAAACAGCACTACATCTTGCAGTTATAGACTCAATTAGATCATTATCTAATCCTTAACAGAAATGTGACATTCATCGTTTTTCCCGCGAACTCTTCATGTGTATGCTAGGGCTATAGTTTTACACACACAAAAAAATAAGCATAAAGACAAATGGAAAAGAAAAAATAAATTAGCTTACACAATGTAAACAAAACATAAACAATCCGTAATTTAGACATTTCGATTGCAAAGCAAACATCAGGCATCAATTTGAGACGTACAAAAAACAGTTACAACACACATACGTAACACTTCTTAAAAGCCTCTATAACACAAATATGCAGCTTTCCGTACCATACATCATAAATTAATACAGAATAGTCACACAAACACAATCAAACTATAATTAAGACATTGCGACGACATCAAGCATCCAATAACTATGACTCACATACGCAACAAATCAAGCATCCGTTACAACACATACACCTCAACATAGTAACCACACTTTTAAAAATTACAAATTTGGCTCCAAGAAGAATAAATAGGACTTACTTACTGACTTACTGGCTTTTAAGAAACACGGAAGTTCATTGCCGTCCTCACATAAGCCCGCCATCGGTCCCTATCGTCATCAAGATTAATCAATTCTCTATCATCATATCCCACCTCCCTCAAATCCATTTGTATATTATCTTCCCATCTACGTCTCGCCCTCCCTAGAGGTCTTTTTCCCTCCGGCCTCCCAACTAACACTCTATATGCATTTCTGGATTCGCCCATACGTGCTACATGCCCTACCCATCTCAAACGTCTGGATTTTATGTTCCTAATTATGTCAGGTGAAGAATACAATGCGTGCAGTTCTGTGTTGTGTAACTTTCTCCATTCTCCTGTAACTTCATCCCTCTTAGCCCCAAATATTTTCCTGAGAACCTTATTCTCAAACACCTTTAACCTATGTTCCTCTCTCAACGTGAGAGTCCAAGTTTCACAACCATAAAGAACAACCGGTAATATAATTGTTTTATAAATTCTAACTTTCAGATTTTTTTACAGCAGACTGGATGATAAAAGCTTCTCAACCGAATTATAACAGGCATTTCCCATATTTATTCTGTGTTTAATTACCTCCCGAGTATCATTTATATTTGTTACTGTTGCTCCAAGATATTTGAACTTCTCCACCTCTTCGAAAGATAAATTTCCAATTTTTATATTGCCATTTCCCACAATATTTCCGTCACGATACATAATCATATACTTTGTCTTTTCAGGATTTACTTCCTAACCTGTTTCTTTACTTGCTTCCAGTAAAATCCTCGTGTTTTCCCTAATCATTTGTGGATTTTCTCCTAACATATTCACGTCATCCGCATAGACAAGCAGCTGATGTAACCCGTTCAATTCCAAACCCTCTCTGTTATCCTGGACTTTCCTAATGGCATACTATAGAGCAAAGTTAAAAAGTAAAGGTGATAGTGCATCTCCTTGCTTTAGCCCGCAGTGAATTGGAAATGCATCTGACAGAAATTGACCTATACGAACTCTGCTGTACGTTTCACTGAGACACATTTTAATTAATCGAACTAGTTTCTTGGGAATAAATAGGACACTGTTACTAAATAGTGTTATTTTCTACAAGGTCTTAAACACATCTGTAATAAAACTGTGAAATTCCTTTAAACAACATTGCTTCAGAAGAACTTTTGTTATTGGTGATGAGAAAGTTTTCATTCTTAAATGCCCCTTGTTCACATGTTACCTTGTAGAACATAAATGGTTGTAAGAAGCAATCCACAAAAACCATTTCTCTAACAATAACTGCAAGTCTTTAGATTACTAGTGTCTCTATGAAAAGGATGATGACTTCACTCGTCTAATCTGAATAAATAGGCGATATTTTACACACCCCTCACACAAGTACAGTTGGTAACCATCCAACTTTATATAGCACTCCCTCCAATCTCATCTCGTGCACTATTTCTTTCACCTCCCTCCCTCCCTCCCTCTTCACACCCTGGCCGGTGGCAGTAGGAAAACACTCTGCGTGTTGTTGATTGGGTGAAGTCGAAGACCTTCCCCCCCCTCCAACCCAGACCCCACCGTCTCTTTTCATTTCCGCACGTGAACCGAATAATTGATTTTGTGAAAGAAAAGGGGAAGGTATCACGGTGGATGTTGCCGTTGTTTTGAAGGGTTACATCTTAACAGGTGGGGATGAAAGCCTGATTACCCCCACACAAAAAATTCCGTGCAGTTATTTGAATACTGGGGGGTTCCTGAACACCACCAGGCAGTAATGCTGCAGACTTTTAATTCAGTTACTCATGTCTTGTCCCGTCATGTAACAAAACCACTAGAATTACCAGAGACGAGAAGTCGAAGGGTCTTGTTATGATGACGTGGATTCTGTAATTCATGCCCTCTAACACTTGTCAAACGCTCTACTTCTTAGCCTCGCACAGAATCTCATTGGACCGTTAGAGATGCCCACATTTGTATGCATTTATTTACACTGGAAATGGGTGAACACCTGGTGGCAATGGTAACTTAATTACACAAAAGAATTACAATCAATAATAATAGTTAAAATAACCTAATTAATAAGTAAACCTAATTTCCCATTACAACCTACATATTCAGTGACTATGTTACAAATTTTAGGGGTGACAGAAGAGACAATTATGAACAACTTTCATATAGGAACCTATACGTTCCATTTGTTAATTTCAAGCCTAAATAAGTTAGTCTGTGTAACCAGCTGGAATCGAACTCAAGGTCATCCTTTGAAGTTTGATTGCAGAAGACCTCTTCTTGCAAACGTTGGTGATTTCTCATAAACATGGGATAAGCTGGTTAGCATCGTAAATGATATTTTTACTCATTAAACCTTGAAACTTTTCTTGCATTTCCTTTCGCTTTTCCATAAATTAAATACATATCAGCAAGTTGCAAGGTTTAATGAATCAAAATATTATTTACGAAGCCAACTAGCTTGTCCCATGTTTATGAGAAATCACCAGCGTTTGCAGAAACAGGTCGTCTGCAACCAAACGTAAAAGGATGGTCTTGAGTTCGATTGTAGCTGGTTACACTGACTAACATAATATCTAGACTTGTAACTATCAAAAGGAACGTTTTCGGACATAGGTTCCTATATGAAGGTCATTCATAATTATCTCCTCTATCATCTCTAAAATTTGTAACATATTCACTGAATCCCCCTGTATATTTATATTATTTTGTAAGTGATACTCTTTCAATGCTTTCACTTACTCTAATCTCACTCACTGCACTAGCACTGTGACATATTTCACAGACACAATAGAACACATTTCACTGACACTAAAGAACACATTTCACCTACACTATATAACACATTTCATTGGCACTATAGAACACATTTCACCTACACTATATAACACATTTCATTGGCACTATAGAACACATTTCACCTAAACTATATAACATATTTCATTGGCACTATAGAACACATTTCATTGGCACTATAAAACACACTTCACTGACAATATAGAACACATTTCACTGACACTATAGAACACATTTCATTGGCACTATAGAACACATTTGATTGACACTATATAACACATTTCATTGACACTATAAAACACATTTCATTGGCACAATAAAACACATTTCATTGACCCCATAAAACACATTTCATCTACACTTTAGAACACATTTCACTGACACTATAGAACACATTTCACTGACACTATGAAACCCATTTCACTGACACTATAGGAGACATTTCACAGACACTATAGAACACGTTTAACTGGCACTAAAGAACACATTTCACTGGCACTGTAGGAGACATTTCACAGACACTATAGAACACGTTTAACTGGCACTAAAGAACACATTTCACTGACACTGTAGGAGACATTTCACAGACACTATAGAACACGTTTAACTGGCACTAAAGAACACGTTTCACTGGCACTATAGAACACATTTCATTGACACTGCAAACTTTCACTGACCGAAACTATTCACTGCCACTGTAAGCCATAACTTCACTGACTCACTTCGTTTTACTGATGCAACACCAAATAAAACAAACAATTTCATCCTTACTGTTCCGTAGAATCACACGTATAAACCGTTCACTCTAACAAGTTTTTAAAACTCTTTTACAATTCAAACCAAAGGAATTGCTCGTCACCTTAATTTATGTAATATAAAGTGCCTTTTGTAAAATTTACACTTTACATCTCGATGATTTAGATTCTGTATTCTTTGATCTCGTCCACAGACTACAGCACAGCGTACGTCCGCTTATTTTATAACACAGAGGATTCGATCAAGGAACGCCATCACTAAACTTTTCTTGAGATCCACCCAAAGAAAAAAGGGGTTTTCAATTCCCTATTTAAAATCATCAACACCTCCACACTCTCCACTCTCTCGTTTTGTTTACTTTTCATTACCTCGGACTAGGAACATGCATCTTCGTCCTGTTCCTCTGCACAGAACATCCTTCTACTCGTTATCTTTCAGTTTATCTCACTCACAATTTATCCTTTGAACATTTCGGAGACTGTCGGGCGATATGAAAATTTAAATGTACAGTGAGTCTAAAAAGTATTCGCACGGTGGGTAATAAAAATATATAGCAATAAAATAAATGTGCTTCAAATCCTATACTCGAAACTTTTTAGACATGAACACAAGTTAAGTACAAGTATACACATTCTCTGTTATTTGTGTATATAGAAACACAAAATTAATTGCACAATTCTCGAAATAAATTATATTTGATAAAAACACAATTTTTTCTTTATTGGTTCTATACAGTATATATTTTGTGATGGATTTTCTTAGTACTTGTTGGTAATTCGATTTTTTATTACTATAAGATATTATATATATATGTATATAAATTAATTAATTATTGATACCAAACAAAAATACGAACAAAAAGTATTGTATTGTATTGTATATTATTAACATTTCATGGTATTCATACATGCTTACAGCTAGAATATGGAACAAGTCAAAAAACTTAATACTATTATAAAGTATTAATTTATAGTCACAGTCTAGATGAAATATATACAGACGAGTTTACAATATAGTCTACTAGTACAACACAAAGTTTTAGTATCAATTTCATGAAATGTTATTGAATGTCACGAATTCACCTACAGAATAGAAGGCGTGAGAAATTAGGTACTTCTTTAATTTGGCTCTAAATAATTTTATGTTTTGAGTTTCATTTTTTATATCGATAGGGAGGCTATTAAAAATTTTTACTGCCATATAACGCACGATAGCACGATAGACTTGCCGATGGAGTATGAAAGTCATTTTTTGACGTGTATTTATGCTATGAACTGCTGAATTAGTTACTAAGTTTTCACGATTACATACGAGGAAGATTATTAATGAAAAGATATAGGCCTACTGACAAGCCATGGACATTATTTGCAGTTTTTTTAAAATAGCCCTACACGATTCCCTAGATTTGGCACCTACTATTATTCTAATTACTCTTTTTTGTAATAGAAATATATTGTTACTACATGTGGAATTTCCCCAGAATATTATTCCAAAACTCATTACCGAGTGAAAGTATGCAAAGTATATTATTTTTAAGGTATTGATATTTACTATGTTTTGTATAGATCTAATAGCAAAACAAGCTTAATTTAGTTTGGGGGTAATTTCTTTAATATGATTTTTCCAATTTAACACATTATCGATTTTTAAGCCAAGAAATTTGGTGGTTGTTGTTGTTTATAATAGGGATCTATTATTAATTATTGCGCTAGAAATTTGCGACGTTGAATTTGGACAGGATTTAAGCTGAATTATGTTAGTTTTGTTACAATTCAATACTAATTTATTGTCTGAGAATCAGTCACATATTTTGAAGAGAATTTCCTCTATTGAAGATTGGAATGTGTTGGAGTTATTGGCTGGAATTACTATACTTGTGTCATCTGCAAATAATATGTAATGACCTACATCTTTTATTAGGGGGGCAAGATCATTTATAAACACTATAAAAAGTAGGGGATCTAATATTGATCCTTGAGGAATTCCGTTATTAATAGTTCCCCATGTCGATGCAGATTTCATAGTTGTATTGATTTCAACTTTCTGTTTCCTATCTATGAGATATGAGTGAAACCATTGGTGTGCAACACTTTTAAATTAATAATAATCTTCGCACACTGGTCACACTTTACTCAGTTCCTTTTCAGGTTTAATACTTTGTAAGGTAGCCCTTGCATTTTACAATAGCCTTTAACTTTCTGGTGATAAAGTTAACTAAATTTGGAGTAATATTTACTGGAATGTTGTTCCACTCTTCTACGTTGCAGCCTTTAGAGACCCTTTGCTGGTAATTTGCCTGGTTCTAAATAATCGCAAAGGTTTCGATTGGGTTGATGTCTGGTGACTGGGGAGGTGTCTGAAGGTTCGAAGGGAAGTTTTATAGAATCCACAGTCGAGTATTGTGGGCCTATGTTTGCGGTCGTTGTCTTGTATGAATATGAAATTGTGCCTGATACCCAATTTTTGGGCACTGGGCACTACATGACCCTTCAGCATATCAATGTAACGTTGGTGATCCATATTTCTCTCTAAAATCCCACAAGAACATGACAATAAAGAACCAGAAGTCACCAGGAAAATGATCTGATCATCTTTGACATCACAAATTATGCCTTTCAGGCTGATCCGTCTCAAAATTGTTCACGCCATCTTTCTAAGGTTCGGCCCAAAGTTCTTATAGAACTCTACTTAAAGGCAGCGTAAATTGTCCTACTATCTGGCATAGGCTGGATATTATCTCGAAGGTCAAAATCTTTCAATTGTAACTGCAATTCTATCTTTTGAAAAGGAAATTCGGCTTTTATTTGTCCAGTAAAATGATTTGAACACAAAAAACAAACACTACGAAAGAACTTGTTCAAGGAACAGATAATGGCTGTGAAAATGGGAAGGGGAGAAAAGGATTAAGAAAATTAAAATTGCGAAACTGGAGGAATAATAAAAACAAGAGAAATTGTATAGAAAATAACAAAAAGATAACAATCAATAAAACACAACCTTGGAAAATGAATAAGGTGGATTATGAAACACATGAAATACATTACCTAGAGAAAAAAAAAAATCGACAGATGTTCAAAATATAATACTGTAATTTTTGGAGGTATACATTTTCCATGTCTGTTTCATTCTATGTCTTTCGTAGGAAAAAATAGAGCGGCTTGCGGGAATGCAATAGAAAAATGTAAATGATTGGAGCACGAGGGAAAGTTAATGAAACATATTTGAGTTTATTCCCCTATGTTGTTGCTCTCTAGATAAACATTTTATTTTCAGTAAGGTCGAGTGCTCTTCCATCTCCTCAATCTTCTTTTAGGCTCAAAATTCATCATTCAGATTGTTCTTCTCAAAATTGTGAATGTCCCATATTAACCGAATCTCAGAAGTTAAGTACAGTATTTAGGCATTACAATCGACCAACACTTACGTTGGAACAAACATATTACATATTTATGCAATAGATTACGTAAAACAATTTATATCTTTGTTATACTACGGTCATATTTACCAGTTAATATTTTGCGTCTCATTTATTTAGCTTTATTTCAAGCCATTCTCCAGTATGGAATTTTAGGGTGGGGATATGCAAATATTTCTAATCTCACTCCACTAATACTTATTCAAAAAAGGATAATTAAAATATGCCTTAATAAACCAATTGACTACTCATCCGAGCTTTTGTTCACTGATTTTAATGTTTTGAAAATTAAACAGATTTATTATATTGCCTTATTAATCTTCATACATAAAAATCGTAATAAATTCAAATTGTATCGTCATAAATATGGAACTAAAAGATCCGATTTTATACGACTAGAGGAACCAAAGTGTTTCACAAGCACAGCTCTGAGCCATGGTACCTACTTTGGTCCAAGATTATACAATAAAATATTTGATAAATACCCAAATTTGGAAAATTTTAGTCAGAAATTTAAAAAATAGCGTTAGGAATTTACTTTTTAAAGAATATATATTGATTTAATATGTATATGTATTTGTATGATTTTAATTGTTAAACTTGAAATTGTATTTTTAAATTTAATTTATTCCTGTATTTTTTTTCTTGACCCAGTTTGTGTCAAATAATTACCTTTGTTTGTGGTTATCTTTGTGTTTAGATATCTCCCTGAGCACGAGTTTTTTACTCCTTCATGGAAGAACTAAGATTGTATTTTTGTACATGTTATTTTACTAACAATAAACAATTAACAATTAAATCTCGCTTTCCGTCAGAGCCTCTTCTGCATTACAAATATTATATTTTCTTTGACGACCAATGAACTGTGCCTGGCGCAGATAGGCCTGCGCCTTAAATTTATTCATCACGCCCTCCAGGTTGCCAGGTGAAGCTCTGAGTTGCTGATAATGCGTCTGATCTCTGATTATTATGTCCACAACATTGTCCATTAATTTGTGCAATAGAGGAACTGCCAAGTATCTCTGCAGTGATGGTGGAAATGCGTGATTAACAGACAGATGACGTATGATATGCGATAATGATGAGCTGGAATTCCAATATGACTCTCGGTCAATTCCGTTCCAGAGGTAGACGAGTCCTTGAATTATCATTCTGCCTAATGAGGATTCAGTTTAAGTAAAGTGCAGTTTACATTACTGCGGCCATCTTGTTTCAGTAGATATGAAATGTCATGTCAAATATATTCTGGTAAAGCGAAAAATATATTCCCTCGCTATGGCTAAAATTGTATTGCTAGTGATACAGAAAACCGAATTTTAAACCTTACGAGTCTCCGTGGAACAGTACAGAAGCAAATGAGAAACACAAATAACATGTTACCCTATATTTAATGGTCTTTACAAGTATATTTTATGTAAACTACAGAGCATATCAAAAGTCCGGTAACACCTTCAATATTTTATTACACAAAAACTACTAATGATAGCACTTTCAAACACACGTCAGTTTAAAGTCAAACTCTCAAAGTTCGTTTTACACCTTACAGAGATTCAATGTGTGAACCACGAGTGACTCGGCAGATGTCCAAACGATAATCAAACTCTTCCCATACCCTTTTCAACATATCCTCTGTGCCACGGCAGCTTCTCGAATTCTGGTTTTTAGTTGCTCTAAATCACGTGGCAAAGGCGGTACAAACACACGGTACTTTATTACCCCCATAGAAAAAAGTCACATGCAGTCATATCGGGTGACCATGGTGGCCATGTATGAAACATCTGTCCCTTACTCCAGCACGTCCTATCCAACGATCAGACATCTCCGTATTCAGGTAAGCACGAACTGCATTGTGGAAATGTGGCGGAGCCCCATCTTGCTGAAAGATGAAATCGTCATCGAGATCTTGTCTAGGTTGAGGCACCAACCATTGCTCCAACATGTCCAGATATGAATGTCCAGTCACAGTAGCCTCAATGGAGAAGAAAGGTCCGTACAGTTTTCTTTGTGACAACGCGCATAAAACATTCACCTTTGGTGAATCACGCTCATGTTCAATGATTTTGTGAGGTTTCTGTGCAACCCAAACACGACAGTTGTGCTTGTTAATTTTCCCACTCGTATGGAATGTCGCTTCATCGCTGAAAATTAAGCGGCTGAATAAGTCATCGTCGTCTGCTACGAGTTTTCTTGCCAGCTACAACAGGCAGCAAAGGTGAATGTTGGATAGGACGTGCTGGAGTAAGGGACAGATGTTTCATGACATGGCCACCAAGGTCACCCGATATGACTGCATGTGACTTTTTTCTATGGGGGTTCCTAAAGGACCGTGTGTTTGTACCGCCTTTGCCACGTGATTTAGAGGAACTAAAAACCAGAATTCGAGAAGCTGCCGTGGCACAGAGGATATGTTGAAAAGGGTATGGGAAGAGTTTGATTATCGTTTGGACATCTGCCGAGTCACTTGTGGTTCACACATTGAATCTCTGTAAGGTGTAAAACGAACTTTGAGAGTTTGACTTTAAACTAACGTGTGTTTGAAAGTGCTATCATTAGTAGTTTTTGTGTAATAAAGTATTGAAATATATTACCGGACTTTTGATATGCCCTGTATATTTCGGTTCTAAGAAACCGAGAGAAACAACTTCTCCACACAGTAAAGTTGGAAATAAAAGTGATATCATCTTACAAGACAGAAAAGAGAAAAAAATAACAGAAGTATCGTCAACGAAAAATAAATCGCATCAGAAAGCGCGTAGAATACAGGGAGGAAGAACGTCAGAAACAGCAATTGGGTGCAGACCAAAAAGGAGTGGAAAAGCCAATGATGATAATGATGATGAAAACAAAAATTTAGGACAATAATTATGATGATGGAAAGAAAATATGGAAAAGGGATAAGATTGAAATGTTGGGTAAGAGAAGAGAAAGACAAGGAAAATGAAGAGCGTGGAGAAAAAATAGGTTGAAATAAGTAAGGGAAAAGAGAATAACAATTTCATTTATGCGTTTTAAGGTTAACTCTAGTTAATTGCTGCAGAAGTTGTAATCATGTAAATGCGAGTGCTAAGCAATAAGAGGAGCGCGTAAACTTGAGCAGTTTGCCGGTCACAACACGGATGCCCCCCCCCCCAGCATCTGTGTATCGGTTGTGTTGCCAGGCGCCTAGAATTCAACACGTAACAATGGCCTACACTAAACTATTACTTGGGGAAAGTTCTGGCAGGTACGAACACAATTGCTGCTATGATCAGCAACAAGAAGGAAGAGATGTGGAACAAGAAGAAGAATCACTGCAGCCTACAAAGAGAGCAGCAGCAGTGGCGTGTTCGGGTGTGCATCACAGACAGACTGCAACTTCGATTTGATCAAATAAAAGACTTCTACACTTATCTAATATAATGGATATATCAATAGTCTGTAACGCGCATTTCAAATCAAATTTATCAATTTCAGAATACATTAATGCAACTAAAATGTCCAGCAATCTATCTGCGGTTAGATCTGTGCCCGGCAGAAGTTTCAACACAACCCGTTGTCGCCATCCCGGCTGCAACGGGACGGAAACTCTTGATCACGTGTTGGGATTCTGTCGAAAAACGGAGCTGTTGCGCAACAATGGTCACCATAAGGCCAGGACCGGTATTGCTGATTTCCTCAAGCGTCGCGGATGGGAGGTACACGAGGAGATCCATTGCGTTTCATCCTTAGATTCGAACAGAAGAGCAGATATTGTAGCCATCCACAGGACTCAATCTAAGGGAATAGTTCTTGATCCTACAATCCGGTTTGAGAGGGATGCCCTGCAGGCATATCACGTTGATGAGGAGAAGAAATCCATTTATCAGTCCTGCATCCCTTATCTAAGTGAGAAATATAACATTCCCACTAGTAGTGGAGTGTTTCTGGTCTTTTGTTTGGTGCACGTGGCACACTCCCTAAATTCATATGTGATATTTTAAAAGCACTCGGACTCCGACTTTTTTAAATTCAAAAAATTTTGTTGAACATTCTTAAGGATTCAATTCAAATATTACATTATCATTTATATTTTGGCCATTGATGATTCTGTTGGGTTTGCATTTCTCTGATTTTTTACTAAACAATTCCTGTCTTTCTAAATCATTCTGTAGTGCTTTCATTTTGGATCTTTATGGTCACCCTCATCGAGGGCAGATTATTTTCTTTAAATATTTATATAAGAGAAAGGTGATGACGAAGACAATGAAAAAAGATGTAAATGATAATGAAGATAAGCAGAGAATATATCAATTATCAGATGCAATATTAAGATTTCGAACATAAATTCTCAAGAAAATACAGTATTATGCAGTTAGACGCACTGGCTAAACTCTAGACCTAGAATACAGGTAAGAAGACAGCTGCAGTATTAGTGACCGCACTATGTCAAGCCTCGAAACGAAGGAGGGAAGAAACAAGTGAAGATGACCATGCAATGTATCCGGAATAATTGAGGTGTTTCCTGGAATAACAACTTAAGTTAAGTTACGTCATTTTTCTGTTTCCAGCGCATAGTGAATCCTTAATAACATATCCCTCCTGACAAAATATTATTTCCCTCCTTCAAACACAGTGCCGTCCAAAAAAATAATTGAATGTAGTTCTCCGCATTGCTGTTATACAAGGTATAAAATGTTTCATGCTCCGTGTCCCAAATTCAAAATTTTGTAGTTAAGTTCTTATTCCACAGAACGTCTCAATTATCCATGGGCCAAATACTTTGACTAGTTTAGTAGATGCTGTTCAAATTCTGACGTGATACAGATCATCTAAATCCTGACGTGATACATATCATCTAAATCCTGACGTGATACAGATCATCTAAATCCTGACGTGATACAGATCATCTAAATCCTGACGTGATACATATCATCTAAATCCTGACGTGATACAGATCATATAAATCCTGACGTGATACAGATCATCTAAATCCTGACGTGATATAGATCATCTAAATTCTGACGTGATATAGATCATATATATCCTGACGTGATACAGATCATATATATCCTGACCTGATACAGATCATCTAAATCCTGACGTGATACAGATCATCTAAATTGTGACGTGATACAGATCATCTAAATCCTGACGTGATACAGATCATCTAAATCCTGACGTGATGTGATACAGATCATCTGAATCCTGACGTGATATAGATCATCTAAATTCTGACATGATATAGATCATATATATCCTGACGTGATACAGATCATATATATCCTGACCTGATACAGATCATCTAAATCCTGACGTGATACAGATCATCTAAATTGTGACGTGATACAGATCATCTAAATCCTGACGTGATACAGATCATCTAAATCCTGACGTGATGTGATACAGATCATCTGAATCCTGACGTGATACAGATCATCTAAATCCAGACGTGATACAGATCATCTAAATCCTGACGTGATACAGATCATCTAAATCCTGACGTGATTCAGATCATCTAAATCCTGACGTGATACAGATCATCTAAATTGTGACGTGATAATAATAATAATAATAATAATAATAATAATAATAATGATTTATTTTAGCTGGCAGAGTTAAGGCCGTAAGGCCTTCTCTTCCACACAACCAGCAAAAAGTGTATATACATATGCATGAAGTTACAAAGAATTCAACAAATTGATTTAGATGAGAGTTACATGTATACAAGAGTTATTTACGAATTAAACAACAAAATACTATGAACTATTAATTAAACACTGAAATAAACTGGGTAGCAGAATTAAACTAAAATACATAGAATGTTAATATATTTCAAATTATATTAGATAATAGAAAGAGATTATTATGAGACAATTTTGAAAATGCAGCACAATCAGGATGATGTCTAAAGAAAAAAAAGCAACAGTGTACTCAGTAATATTTTAAATCAGTATGATTGGAGTGAAATGCTAATAAGGTTATCTTTTAAGCTGTTCTTAAAGGTGTTTGTTGTCTTGCAGCCCCTAATACTTTGTGACAAGGAATTCCATTGACGCGAGGTGGATATTGTAAAAGATGAGGAATAACAAGATGTTCTATGAAGAGGTATATTTAGCGTGCCACAGATAAGTGATCTGGTATTTACGTCGTGGTTAGAGTATAGATAAGAGAAACGAGACGAAAGGTAATTTGGTGTTGAGGTGTGCAGAATTCGAAAGAGTAAAGACAAAGAGTGTAAAGTTCTGCGTTCTTTAAGTCGGAGCCACGAGAGACTTGCGAAGGACGGTGATATGTGATCATATCGTCGGATGTTGCACAACAGATCATCTAAATTGTGACGTGATACAGATCATCTAAATCCTGACGTGATACAGATCATCTAAATCGTGACGTGATACAGATCATCTAAATCCTGACGTGATACAGATCATCTAAATCCTGACGTGATACAGATCATCTGAATCCTGACGTGATACAGATCATCTAAATCCTGACGTGATACAGATTATCTAAATCCTGATGTGATACAGATCATCTGAATCCTGATGTGATACAGATCATCTAAATTCTCACATGATACAGATCATCTAAATTCTCACGTGATACAGAGCATTTAAATTCGACGTGATACAGATCATCTAAATTCTGACGTGATACAGATCATCTAAATTCTGACGTGATACAGATCATCTAAATTCTGACGTGATACAGATCATCTAAATTCTCACGTGATACAGTTTCATCTAAATCCTGACGTGATACAGATCATCTAAATACAGATTTGATTTGAGGAAACTCAGGTTAATATACTTCAAGCAAAATGTTAACTTCGCCAATTATGACGTATTTTACTTATTTTAAAAATTGAGAGAAACCTGATGTCTTCTTTCATTTTACTAACTTTTCTTTTCACTCTTTCTACTTTCGCTGTTTCTTTTCTGTTTCTCTCTGTATCTTTTTCTTTCTTATTTCGTCCACTCCACACATTTACTTTCTTCCTTCCTTAACTCCTTCCATCACTCCTGTTTTCCTCCTTTACTTATCAATCGTTCTTCTCTCGTCTCATTATTTTATAAGCCCATACAATTGTACTCCTACGCATCGCAGCCGTAACTCTCGTCACCCGCAGTTGCCTCCAGCAGTGCGGACCGCACAGTGAACACTGACGACGTACTCGTAATCCCACGCCACTGGTGCCGAAGGAGGAACAGGAAGCGGGTCGGAGGAGAGAGAGGAAGGCCTCTAGCTGCAATAATTTCAGTTTGTGCCATCACTGCGAAACACAACTGCCGGGCCAACGCACCTGCGAACAAGTCCTTACTTCGGGGCTCGGGGGAGATAATTCAAAGTTTGCCGGAGCTGGAGGGGGGAACGACTGTGCGAGGGGGGGATGGCATGCGACGTAGTCTAATTACAGCCAGCTCGCTGCTACTGCTGCACATATATTTGATAAGCTAAATAATTTCCCGTTCGTATTCTGAAGTCACCAAGTCGCAATTCTATTGGTTCCGCTCAGCTCAGTTATTGTTCCAAGTCTCAGCCCGAGCTCGACCGAGTGGTAATTGTATTGCGCTGATATAACTTCGTTTCATATTTCACGATCCGGTGAAATTAATTATGCACCAATTTCACTTCTAAATGAAATTAACAACAAGGTGGAAGCCATTTTGAGTAAGACAAAGTATAGAGAAGTCTTGAGCTAGATTATGACAAAACAACCGCAGTTTCAAAACCTCTGTCACAATGTGAACTGTAATGAAATTCTAGTTTTTATGAGTCTCTTCCCACAACACTAATTCAATGTTCTCTTTCCTTTATGTATGATCGTGTTGCTTGGTATGCATTACGTAATTATGATTTATCATGGCCCCATTTAATGCCTCACTAATGATCACATCTCACTAAAATTATTACGAGGTATATTCTCTATTGACCTTAACTCAGTTTCTATACTAATGATTATAAAATATTGAACTTAGAGAAAAGATTGTTCGGGTGATGAGGAACAAGACAGACGCTTACTCCATGAAGCGATGCTTTATGAAAGTGCAATTAATTAAAAAGAACTCTGCTGAAACCGTTTTGAAGATCTCCATAGAAACATGTAGGCTTAAGGCTGGTTCACAATAAACCGGGAACGAGAACCAGAGTGAAAACGAGAAGCAGAGGACGTGAATATGAAAATTTTGATTCACAATAAACCGAGAACGTAGACGACTATGCATATCGATATGCATGTCAATAACGATATGTAAAGTCGATATTACGCATTCTGATGTTATTTGTGTATAATTGACCAATAGCGTTCTCTCATGAGTACAAGGCAGCCAACATAAACACAGGTTAACCAACTTCAAAATTTCAACGGTACTATAAATATGCGCATGCATCTTTATTATCACAGCCTATTTTAAGTCTACCATAACGTAAAGTAATTAGGCAAGAAAAATTTGTAATAGAACAAAAATGAACACAACAGTAGTTATGGAATTGAAGCATGAATATGTAGTGTGTAATACAACCAATATATTAATAAAATATGATTCACTTACGATCGGTGTTCAAAGATGCAGCTATTGAAAGCCACGTATTCTCCTTCATTTTCTCATCTTTATACGAGGCGCGCCGCTTGTCGTAAACGTAAGGATTCTCCTCAACACTCAATATTAGAATCTCATCAAATAAAATTTGCTCCATGATGCACAGCACAGAACAAAATAATGCATAGGTTATGTCACGGTCTTCTTGCTACAAAATATAAGACGACAAAATAGCTTTTAAATGGCAATAGAATGAATCTAGTGGGCTGTGATCGGAAACGTGAACGCCAAAGTTGAAACTTGGCCAACTCTCCGTTCCCGATCTCGGGCTCCGGCAAGCTTTTCGTTAATTGTGAATGCTCACATTTAAATGTACACATTTTAACAATTTTACCGTTTTCGTTTTCGTTCCGATTCTCGTTTCCGGTTTATTGTGAACCAACCTTTATAAAAATAAAATTTCGTTGGTTGACAGCTGTACACTGCATTGATAATGTTGTAGTTACGAATGAGTTGGAAGTAACACAAATGCTGGTGAAGTGTGAAGCAATAGAAATATTAAATTAATTACACGTCACCACTGATTCATTGTCGGTGGTGTGTCAACTTGTCACTAATAAGCCCTATCTAACCTCGTCATTGGGGCTACTTGTCACCAATCTATCTCATCCGACATTGTCACTGACGATGGGGCTACTAGTCATTAATCTGTCTCCTCTTCGAACCCCGCTGATCTTCTTACTGCTAGTGTAGCTACTTGTCACAACTAATTCCCCATCAAACCGCAACTGATTTTGTGAGCCTATTTGTCACTAATCTACTTCCTTTTTAAACTCTGTGCAGTCTTCCACTGACGGGGTAGCAGCTTATCGCTGACCTGTATCCTCCTCAAGCCTCACCTAACGCAATCATTGACGATGGACCTCTTTGTTACTGAAATTGGAATGACCTCTACTAAACTTATTTAATTATTATTTTGCTATTTTATTCATATACATACAGTAAGCAACGTGGAACGAACTCACTAATGAAAATATAAATTGAAATGTGCTTCCCTGAAATTAATTAACTGATATTATACATACAGTATATGAGGGGTTCACAACCAGAGTGGACCAAGTCCATCTGGAATAGTTCTGAGATATTGAGTCTTAAAGTTCCTGGCTCACGTTTAGCAACCTGCACCTTCCATAGGCAATGCTGTCCTCTGTGGAGTAACAAATGAGTTATGGACTTTGTTTGTTATGGCAATGAATAAATCTAAGTTTTCTTCATCCGAGATTGTATTAATCCACCAACTGATCACTGGTGGACTTGGTCCACTCTGGTTGTGAGCCCCTCATGTATAAACACTTGACCTTGCTAATGAAAGCACAAATATGAAGCAATCGCGCTGAAACTGAAACAGAAAGAATGGCGCGTTTATCCAAGGAGGAAGGTGGGCACTGGACCCGCTATTGTTTACAGACATTCACTCTCTTCCTCACGACAAATTAGCGGAAATGACATCTATTTACAAGTCTTGCAAGATGCAATGGACGACATCTACTTCGCTGTTTGAGAATTATTAGTTATTCCAATCCAAATACAAAAGTTCAGTACAGTGGGAGGCGAAACTAAATTTTACAGAGAGATATAGGGACAGAGATATATAGAAAAAAACAACATTTTTATCGGTTAGCGTGAGTGGTTGATAGTAAGAAGGGCGTAAGTAAGCGTCAGACAAACAATCCCACTGAGCGATTACAGACATTCAAGTATAATTGGAGAGCTGAATCCATTGCCTTTGTGACAACCAGAGAACTATTTTAGTAGTAGTAGTAGTGGTAGCGGTAGCGGTAGCGGTAGCGGTAGCGGTAGCGGTAGCGGTAGCGGTAGCAGTAGCAGTAGCAGCAAAGGGTGCGTCAGAAAGAACGGATGGATTTCAAACTATCGATACGCAACGAGGAGAGAGACATAGTGAGGGGGACCACGACTGTTGGTTCAGCCATAGAATGCAGTTTCAGTTGAGAATATGGTGTTGGTCTGGTGTACAACGTGCTTTTATCGTAGAGACATTTTTGAAAAATGAAGAGTCTGTGATCGCCACTCAGGACTCATTTCGACATCGGATGTCACGCTAGGATTCCAACTCGGAATACAATTTTGCGGTGGGTGGCTTCATTTCGTGTCACAGGTTCAACATTAAAGAAGAAATCACCTGGACGAAATTCTATTGCACTAAGATTGTCCGAGGCTACGGTAAGATCTCGCGCCCTGCGACTTCTTTCTTTAGGACCATTTGAAGGCGTAAGTTTGTAAACATCGATCACATACACTGGACGAACTGAAGACAGCGATTCGTGAAGAAATCGTGGCAATTGCACCAGCTATGACTGTGAAAGTGATGGCGAACATCAGGAAACGCCTCGATGCCTGTATTGAAAGCCAAGGACATCATATGGATAATGTTGTTTTACATAAATAAACTGCATGTATTGGTGAATATGTTGATAACAATAAATTTTTGATTTGATGAATCTTTACAATTTTCTTGCCATGTGAAATCCATCCGTTCTTTCTGACGCACCCTGTAGTAGTAGCAGTAGCAGTAGTAGAAGTAGTAGTAGTAGTAGCAGCAGCAGTAGTAGTAGTAGTAGCAGTAGTGGTAGTAGTAGTAGTAGTAGCAGCAGCAGCAATAGTAGTAGTAGTAATAGTAGTAGTAGTAATAGTAGTAGTAGTAGTAGTAGTAGTAGTAGTAGTAGTAGTAGTAGCAGTAGCAGTAGCAGCAGTAGTAGTAGTAGTAGCAGCAGTAGTAGTAGTAGTAGTAGTAGCAGTAGCAGCAGTAGTAGTAGTAGTAGCAGCAGTAGTAGTAGTAGTAGTAGTAGTAGCAGCAGCAGCAGTAGTAGTAGTAGCAGCAGCAGTAGTAGTAGCAGCAGCAGCAGTAGTAGTAGTAGCAGCAGTAGTAGTAGTAGTAGCAGTAGCAGCAGCAGCAGTAGTAGTAGTAGCAGCAGTATTTATTTATTTATTTATTTATTTATTTATTTATTTATTTATTTATTTATTTATTTATTTATTTATTTAAGCTGGTAGAGGTAATGCCGTCAGGCCTTCTCTGCCCCTCTACCAGGAGATTCCAAGGATAATATGAAGAATAAATTTACAATTAGTATTAGATTTACAATTACAATTACAAATAAAATTACAATTAGTATTAAATTTACGATTAAAATAAAAATCAAAGTACGAAGATATTACCTGACTAATGAAAGCTAGATAATTTATCTGTAGTAATGTCACGAGAGGTCTGAGATTTATTGACTATTTCGTGAATAAAATAAAAATTTAAATAATGGGCTATATCCCTAAAATTCGATCACAAAATGTCAATAATTGTATATTAACGAATACTTAACCTATTCAGACATTGTGAAGTTGAAATACTCGTAGATGAATATCGATTATCGCAATAAAGAAATTCGATGTTATTATTAAGTAATGCCAATTGCGAAAAGCGAAATACAGGTTTAACAATGTTAATTACATATACTGCACTTTTCTCTTATTATTATTAAAAAATACATTTTCATTAGCTGCTGAAATCATAATTTAATTTAACAGTAACAGTGGGGACAGCTATATACCAATGCTTATGTATTCACAGTGAGACATGTTGCTACACAGTGAAGTCATCTCTGTATAGATAGGCCTAATTAAAACACGAATTTTTTACGCCATACGAAAGGCAGTTTGATCAAAGACATTATTACTATGCAAGGTCTTTGAGTTTGATATGCGATGATGTTACATAAATTTGAACGTCTATTAATTGTTTAATTTCAATACAAATGTTATAGGCTACAATTTTATAGGTTACGTTACCTGTGGAAGCAGGACCAATGTCAGCTGTGCCTTAGTTCGACCGTTAGTTACAATCAGTGCTACACGAAAGCATTTTTATAGCTCGACAAACGCATTCTCGCTGTAGTGTGTAACGGAACTAAAGCTGCATCTACACAGTTCAATATTCCAATCGCGTATGCGTGCAATCTGGGAAGAATATTGAAAGAATCAAGTTTAAAAGGTACGTTCAATTAAGATGCATGAAGATTTTGTGTCTACATGGTGCGCCGTTTTGAACGTGGTCTTCACTGCGTAAATATATTAATTAATATTAAATATCAATCTTGCATTCATTGCTTTAAAGTTGAAAGAAAAGTTTAACCGTGTAGTTGCGTCTTAATGTATTCGTGATCATCAATTTACGGGGAAACAGTTGGCGACAACGACTAAACAAAAGAAGGACCATGCGATAAATTGATAGCGATAAATCTAGCTGCAGAAATTATCGCAAAGTGTGACTGTGATTGGTTGGAATTCAAAATTTCATTACACTTCATTGGTCGAAAATGGAATGACGTCATATAAACGAAATAGCCATAGAAAAACAAAGAATATTTTATATTTACTTAATTACAAATTAAACCTAGAATAACAAATTGTATAGTGATGAAATTACTGGATATTGAAGTATTTTGTGACAGATTGAGGAAATTACTTACAAGAAATCAATTACTGACCAAGTGCCTAGTAAGTTTGTGTTTGAATTCAATTTTATTTCGACAGTCCCTGATGCTAGCAGGTAACGAATTCCAGAGTCTTGGCAGGGCTATTGTGAAAGAGGATGAGTATGAGGAGGTGCGATGGGGTGGTATTGTTAGTATTGATGGTTAGTATTTTAGATGGACGTATGCTATGGTTTCATTGCTGAAGAAGGCATACATTTCTTTCTCTATCCAAAGAGGTACATTTCAAAGTTTCCTTAAGAATTTCATTTCTTTTGCTACACATTTTCCTGTAATAGACATGAATTACGTAAGCATCATTATCAAATTCAATTCTAAGTTTTGGTGAAAGTATACGACTTGAATGTAAGCCAGAATATGTGAAGTAATTGAGTTACAAAGTGGTCCCCTTAACTCGTAACATTTTTTAATAATTTCGAGGGAAAAATTGTTCCGGGGCCGGGCATCGAACCCGGGACCTTTGGTTTAACGTACCAACGCTCTACCAACAGAGCTACCCGGGAACTCTACCCGACACCGATCCAATTTTTCCCTCTATATCCACAGACCTCAAAGTGGGCTGACAACCGTCAAGCAACTAACTTCCAGTGCACACTAACTCAGTGTGACTTAAATTGTGGCTTTCTGTTAACGAACAGTGACGTGTATTATGCAAATCAAGATTTTAGGTATAACTCCCTGTAAAGTTGTGGTAACATTTTGTTTGCTTTTGGTTTCGTTCTCGTTTTACCATCGCTCCAATTTTATTTTATCATCACTCCACCAATTATGATCAACTTACACTGTTTTAGGATGGGATAAGCTAAACGAACAATATATTTAATACATTTTTGTCAGAGGAAGATACAGAAACGAATCGGAAATCTTCATGTCGCCGAAATTGATTGTGTTTACTTGTTTGTGTGTGCGGCTTACCAGACTCTGCAAGATACACGCACCATGCTTGAACGTGTATTAACAGACGGGTCTTGCAGTCTATAGAACTATTGCATAATATGGTCTAGTTGTGCAAATATTAGTATCGTGAGATCGAGTCCTACTGCAGGCATCTAGTAATCCAACCCGTGTGTCCGGCACTGCGGTTCAGTCGGTGGTCACCAAACAGAGCGTCATCATCATTACTGCTACGTACATGTATCCAAAAACATCATTAGTTTTTCATTTTCAAGTCAGAGTATTCACTTTTTTATAGTAAGAATTATTCAGTTAATATTAGTTGAGAAGTTGAGCGAGGAAACGAAATGGGCTAAAAGAAACGAAGCTTAAGGTGATGTTACCCAAATTATAATTGGTGTGAGCTATCTTCAAAATATTTTGCACTACAGGAATAATAAAGAGAACACGATTTGATATTACCTGGTACTGGAAATTCATAGCGACTGTAGAAATGAATACATGAATGGATAAGTAAATACTCACTCGTACACGATATTTAATTAAAGCAAAAGTTGCTATAATGTCAGTCAAGACCAACAGCTGTTAAACAATGGAGTTTCCATGATCTGGGTAACGATACACAACAGTAATTCAATAAAGTGTGTTCTCCTACTTCAATTTTTGCTTATATATTCTATTTGTGGGTGAGGTCGTAGTAATTACTGAAAAAGATTGTAAATTTGAAATAGTGTGACAACCAATTTTCTAATCTAAAACATTCAGGGAATAAAATACCTAAATCAAAGAAAACTATTTATTTATTTAATTTATTTAAATTGAAATATACAGAATAAAGAATATAATTACAAACAAAGAAGAGAAAGAGAAATAAAATAATACAATCAAGATAAAAAAGGAGATAGAGTAGTATTAACAAAATTTGAGACCGAATGAGCAGCGCTCGTGTTCGGTCGCAGTTCAGATATAATATTAATAGGCCTATAAGAGAATATAAAATAAAATGAAATAGGAAGTAAAATTAAAATTACAGTTACAGAAATTATATAACACAATATTAATATAAGAGAAATATAGAAAATAATAATAATAATAATAATAATAATAATAATAATAATAATAATAATTGAATATGATAGGAGAAAATACACAAACGGTTAGGGAAAACACGGAAATTTTACTTGAAGCAAGTAAAGCGATCGGTTTAGAAGTAAATCCCGAAAAGACAAAGTATATGATTATGTCTCGTGACGGGAATATTGTACGAAATGGAAATATAAAAATTGGAGATTTATCCTTCGAAGAGGTGGAAAAATTCAAATATCTTGGAGCAACAGTAACAAATATAAATGACACTCGGGAGGAAATTAAACGCAGAATAAATATGGGAAATGCGTGTTATTATTCGGTTGAGAAGCTCTTATCATCCAGTCTGCTGTCCAAAAATCTGAAAGTTAGAATTTATAAAACAGTTATATTACCGGTTCTTCTATATGGCTGTGAAACTTGGACTCTCACTCTGAGAGAGGAACATAGGTTAAGGATGTTTGAGAATAAGGTGCTTAGGAAAATATTTGGGGCTAAGCGGGATGAAGTTACAGGAGAATGGAGAAAGTTACACAACACAGAACTGCACGCATTGTATTCTTCACCTGACATAATTAGGAACATTAAATCCAGACGTTTGAGATGGGCAGGGCATGTCGCACGTATGGGGGAATCCAGAAATGCATATAGAGTGTTAGTTGGGAAAAAGACCTTTAGGGAGGCCGAGACGTAGATGGGAGGATAATATTAAAATGGATTTGAGGGAGGTGGGGTATGATGATAGAGACTGGCTTAATCTTGCACAGGATAGGGACCGATGGCGGGCTTATGTGAGGGCGGCAATGAACCTTCGGGTTCCTTAAAAGCCATTTGTAAGTAAGTAATAATAATAATAATAATAATAATAATAATAATAAATAAGTAAAATAAAATAGGAACTAAAATTTAAATTACAGCGGCAATGGAATTATATAATATAATATTAACACTAGAGAAGATTAATACCGCACGTAAAAAGTAGGACTAATATATATTTCACAATTATAGAATACAAATATAAATAATAATTTCTCACAACGAAAGGGAGACATCGGCTGATCTCAAATCGCAGGTGCTATAAATACACAACCTTACAGCCAACTACACTAAACTTATATAACATAGTGGCAGTGTGAAACAATGAGACGAATGAGGTTTCACAGCAGGAGAAATGGAGTTTTTAAGGAAAACTGTTGAATGCATAAAGCAGGATTACAATACAAAGAATTAAGTGATCCCAAATTCGAAGAAATGGAGAAAAACGGAAGAAACTAGAAGCGATAATTAAGTAGAATGAACAGTGACAGAATTCCACAATTAATTCTCAAATGCAGACAGAAGAGGGCGTCGTCTGAAGAGACTTCTGGAAGACTGAGAGCGGAAGAAGTCACACAGTCCAGAACCGTGATGTGTTCCTAATTATTTAGTTAAAGTATGGAATTCCAGTGTTAATTATTCCTACTTGAACTTTCCAGACTTAGTTCTTTCCCAGATATCCTGAGTACATCAAGTATGTCAGTCGGCCGTCATATTTCACTGTAATGGACGAACATTCTAAATCCTGATAGGATCCCTTAATCCCACAAGATAGCTGCAATGTTTGGTAGCTCTAAACTCAATCCTATGTATTTGTAAAGCCGAGTAAACACAGCAAATCCGTGAATCGTAGTACAGATGTATAGCCCATCGAACCTCAGATGACATCGGGATAATGTCAGACATGGGATGCATGTCATCCGTAGCTCAGTCAGTCGGTCACGGCTTCCTTCCAAAAGTGACAGACTATTATGTGTGCGGCAGAGATACTAGTCTAGTGCGACAAGGGCTTCTTTATCACCTCTCTGTCTGTGTCACGAGTGCTTCATATCGTATCTCTGAACAGCCTTGTTTTTTGAAAGGGACGTTGAATAAAAATCGTGAAGAATGAAATAATAATAATAATAATAATATTATTATTATTATTATTATTATCATTATTATTATTAAGAGATAAATGGGTTTCACAAAAGGACACACATGCATTGAAAACATATTTGTAATAAAATCATTCAGAGAAAACAGAATATAACCTCGAAACAAATAATGGTTTTGCTGATTTAGAAAAAGCCTTTCCTAAAGTAAGTAGGACTAGACTATGGCAAATAGAAAAGAAGGGATAGCCTAAACATTTAATAACATGTACTGAAGAATATTTATCAAGAAAGAAAGAAAGATAAACGTTATATTAGGAATTGGACGGCTGTCGAGTTATTATTATTACCAACGGCTTAAGAGAGTGAAGCAATTTGTCTCCTCTATCGTTTAATATTTATATGGACAATATTCTCCGAAAATCAAAACAAGAAATACCACTTGGAATTAAATTCGATATAAATAACACACTTAATATGCAAACCTTTACAGATAAAATGATGTTAATTCAATATAATGACAATAAACAGTGTATAAATAAAAAATCTGAAGATTATAGTTTTAACATTTCAACTGGATAATGAAAGATTATGGCTGTTTGAGGAGAATACATAACAAGACCGAAGATAATTTTAAAGAATGGAGTAGTACAGCAGGTTGGTGATGTTAATTATCTGTGTTGTAATGTAACTTATAACAGTTACGATGAAGAAATAAAGAATACTAAATACATTTCTACACACTTGTGGGTAATAACTACATTAAAAATAAAAAAAATCGAAGGGAAACAAATCTAAAATTCTTTAAAATAATGGTCGTTCTGGTTTTATTACATGGTTCTGAAACATGGGTTGTGAGGAAGACAGATTGGAATCATAAACAACCTCCAGAAATGAGATACCTTCGTACAGTAAAAAGATGTAGGCTGCTAGATTAAATCAAATTAAAAATGAAGATACGCGAAAAGGTTTAACATTTTTATTGATTAAAAGAATTATAACATACAGCGAAAAGCAGAAAAATCACCTCTTGAGAATGGATAATATCCTCATTCTACTGAAAACATATAGATGTCAACCTTCTGCCTGTAGAGATGTAGGAAGATCTGCAAGATGATGGCACGAAACATGAGGTCGAGATAGGAGAGCTCTCGTAATACTTGAAGAGATGATGATGATGATGATGATGATGATGTACTGTGAAGTGAATGACGCAACACTAATGCAAATTACTTCAGTTGCAATTGAAGGATTGAGGAAGAAACACGTGAGTTTTTTTCGTCCATAAGCATATTCAGTCATTAGGTAACGAGAACTAGAAATGGAGCCTACACGTGTCTTGGGTATTGTGACGATTGTAGATCAAAGGTAGAATCTTTGTGGCAAAACCTCATAGATATCCACAGCGGAGCGGAGTTTGTGGTGAGCTTACAGTGGACCGGAGTACAGTTTCTCGTTGGCTACTTGCTTTCGTGTGAGCTTAGACAATGATGCAAAACCAGGAAGGCAGAAAATATCAACACATGAACAAAGTGTGAAACTTGTGGAGGATGTTCTTCAAGAAGATCGTCGAGCGATATGTGAGGAACTCTTAGAAGCTACGGGGATTTCACCAAATTCAGTTTTCCGTATTTCGACAAAGAATTTCAAGAAGAGAAAAATTTCTGCGTGATGGGACCCTCACTGCTTAACTGCTGAACAGAAGCAGAAACGCCTGGACATCGCAAACTTGCTGACAGGACCATATTATTATCAATATTATTATTGATTATACATGGTAACAAAATTTTTCTCGAAGCGGGCCCCTTACCATAATGATGTCAACACTACTCCCCCCCCTCTTCCCTTAGAATTTTTGGAAATATTCCTATTTGACTGCAGTAATATCTACCAGCTGTTTTCATTGGTGGACAGGAGAATTTATTTGAAAGTAGTACAATCTAATATACATAATATTTCTTGCCTATTCACATTTTGATTTATATTTGAAATTACCTAATGCTGCAGGGTCGATATTATAATTCCAGATCGATGTTGACAGTGGTCCAGTTGTATTGTCTTTTATGTGCGACGCTGTTTAATTGAAGGGCTTAATGGATCGCCCACGTAATGACGAGTCATGCGGAACGAGTTTTGGGAATTAAAATGTATGGTTTGTTTGTTCAGTGAATGATGTGTACAACATTATCGGAAACGAAGTTTGTTAGAGTTGCATTGGATCCATCCTTTTTGAGTAACAACACTCTTAAAACTAGCCATTTATCAGTTTTATACAGCGTAAAAATGCATTTCAACTGCAACAATTTAAGCCTCATTAAAAGTTCCAAAATGCGATAGCAGGTTATTCTGCATGTTATTAGAATAATTCTCATCCCTTGTCAATGCATTTCATGGCATTTATATTGCATTATATTAATACAGACGTGGACAAATTATTAACAAAATTGACGATTTTTATGATAATTCTGTTTACAAAATTTGACTTTTCAATTTAGACTACAGTTGACAATTTTGCATATTTATATCATTACAATAGATAGAAATATACAAAAATGTCGACTGTAGTTTAAATTGAAGAGTCAAATTTTGTAAACATATATAATAAAAATCTTCATATTTTGCTAATAATTTGTAAATATGCAAAAGTGTCAACTGCAGTTTAAATTGAAGAGTCAAATTTTGTAAAAATATAAATTAAAAATCTTCAGTTTTTCTAATAATTTGGAAATATCCAAAATGTAAACTGTATTCCAAATTGAAGAGTCAAATTTTGTGAAAATATATAATAAAAATCTTCAGTTTTGCTAATAATTTGTAAATATGCAAAAATATCAAATGTAGTCCAAATTGAAGAGTCAAATTTTGTAAAAAAAATATACAATACAAATCTTCAATTTTGCTAATAATTTCGAAATACGCAAAAATGTCAACTGTAGTCTAAGCTGAAGAATCATATTTTGTAAAAATATGTAATAAAAATCTTCAATTTTGCTAATAATTTGTCCACGTCTGTATTATTTAATTAAAAATGTTGTTTACTACGTAGGCTATATGATTCACAAATCATATACTGCTTACTATATTTGTGTACAGGGTGGAAGTGAAATAGTCCTGCAGAATGAAAGGGACGATGGGGTACACTTAAATGAATAGAAAACCTATATTAAGTTTTGTGATTAAATGCACGGTTAATTAGAAAATTCCGCTATACTGGAGAATTAGCACGGCCGCTTTGAACCATGCCGTTACGTTTACCACCAAATTTAAGTAAATACACAATGTCACCAACATAAGAACATGACGTTGGTGTGTGGCGTAGTTGGCGGGAGAAATTTTTTCTCTCTCTGTCTACCTCCTTCGTTCTGAACATTATTGAGAGATAGCACCACTGTTAGCGACAATGTGTATTTGCGTAAATATTGCGAGTAAATTATGACGAGTGCCTTAGATGAGAGGCTCGGGACAGAAACAGTTTTGCTGTAGCGCATGCGCGGACCTCTCATGCAGTGGGAGCGTGATCCTTACTTGAATTTATTTTTGCGTGTACTTGCAGATTAAATGATTGAGATCCCTTCTTGCTCCGGTTACAGGCCTTGCATTTACGAAGGTTATGTTATGTTAGCTTAGGTTAGGTTAGCTTTGGTTAGGTTAGATTAGCTTTGGTTAGGTTAGATTAGTTTTGGTTAGGTTAGCTTAGCTTTGGTTAGGTTAGGTTAGCTTTGGTTAGGTTAGCTTGATTTGATTCGTCCATGTAGTAGTTAAAATTATATAATATGACAGTTTTTGATTCGTAATATTGTTAAAAAATAATAGGCCTATAATGAAAGCGGTGAATAATTTCATGGTCCTTAAATTTTTTTTCGTAAAAGGCTAGGTATTTTTCGATAGGCCAGAAATAAAACAGCAACGCCGTCATAATTACGTACTTTACGCTTTGGCGAACATTAACCGGAAATTTACTTTCCGTCATTTTAATTGTATTCCGTGAAACACACCTTTTTTACTGTTAATTTCCTTGTGATAACCTAGTTTATTATCTTATTACATCTTCATTTTCTTTTAATGCGTTCAAAAAACCGCCGTTGTACTACATAAAACCTTGAACTAGACTAATGGAGTGAATTATTTAAGAATATAGTCGCGAATTTGACTACCACCATTTCGATTATATTTTGTTTGATACGGCTCGGTACGGCCCGGTGACTAGTGGCCAGCGAGTAGAGTCGACTATCGATATTGGTCTGCCGTGCGTATTATCCAGTTGTTCCGAAAATTCAATTGGAAGTATCAATGAAATCTGGTCTGTCTTCCTAGGTGAACCCAGCGAATAGAAATTATAAAGAATGGACACTGAGCGAATTTTCCTGTGTTTTATTTTTCTGTGCGCCGACGTTTAGTTCCACTTTCAAGCGCTAGAGGTTAGTGTAATCGAGCATAGGCTAAGATAATAATTGAGTATAGAGTTGAGACACAGGATCAAAACATCACCTACCTTATTGCATAATCCAGTAATGCTTTGCTTCGAATAAATTCAAGTTAACAGCTTTTCCTTATTTCTCAGTGGCAAACTAGTTGTAATAATATATATTTTTTTTTTATATTTCAGATAAAATAAATTATATTATAAAATAATATAATACATTATAAAATTAAGTATCGAATTCGTTTAATATTTGTATATAATATAATATAGGTATATGGTTTTACTTCTCGTAGGAGTTTTGTTTTTCCATTTTCAGCGCTATCAAATCATTACATATTTTAATTGTTGTTGGGGTCCACGTCTCAACTCTCATTATAAAGGAACTCTAGAGCCTAGACATTGCAGTTAATGAAGGATTTATTATTTTATGGATCCAATTTATTTTATTTGAGTACATAATGTACCTAGATGTATTAATTATACAGGGACTTCATTTTATTTTTACTTCAATTTTTATTGTACCTGAGTTTTTGAATGTACTTCACTCCCACCCCTTCTACTAATGAAGTTTCAACTGTTTTCCAGACAGAATCAAGGCCGCTTATAGTAAACAGCACTGAGTTACTGAGTATAGTACGTTCCAGAATTATGTTCGCGTTTTCCAGTGACGAAAGAACTTTTAATATTGAATCATATTTTCGCACAGGTACTGTCCGTTTGCCTACGTCACATCCCGATTTCCCCCACCTGCTTCTGCACGGCCCTCTGTAGAAGCAGGGCTGTCTTAGCTCTTTTCTGAAAACATTAATTTCTATTAGGAATTGGACGTTTACGTAATATTATACAACTGTTTAAAATAACTTAAATAAAAGGGCCTCGTTAAGTAATTAACTGTCACGTGATTTCCCTCCTTTCTACGATCCTGCGGCATAACCACTTGGACGGAGAGTAGATAGCATGTCTGAGTAATTTTATCTATGCGGGTCGGGCAGAAGTGAAGATTGAATTTACATTACATAAGGTACTCTTTTATAGAGTAGGTACAGAATTATTTCAACATGAGTTACTAGTACAAAGGATGAAACTGGTAATTGGAATTAGGTACAATAGTCTATAGTGCGATAATATGCACAAAAGAACTGAAGTCTGTAGGCTATCAAAATGAACGGCCACCATCTTCAAAAATATGTTTAAATATCCATTTTATGATTATTTTTCAATTGAACTTCATTATTCTTTATATTGTACGCTAATGTGCTGTAGACAGTATAATATACACTACATAATGAACACGTTCGCATGGATAGCTCAGTTCGTGAGTAAAAACACTCATTCTTAATACAGTACTGCATTTTGATTAAATAAAAATCCTAATGAAAATTATCGAACTCAAAATCGCGATATTTCCTAGTTTACGTAAATGGATGAAGTACTTTTCTTCCCTCCTATACCTAGTAAAGTGATGTGTTTGTGTTTTACGCCAGTATTATCGAACTCCAGTTGTGGAAAGGGGGTAGCGAACGGGTTTTCCGGTTCTCTAAAGGTATAGCCAGGTTGATATTAAAAATGTTAGTAAAAATAAAATGATGTCCCTCTATGTGTTATATTTCCACTGTGTCGACTGCTAGCTGGTGTGATGTCAGCGCCAACTCTAGGGAGAAAGCAGAATCTCACGCTCTAGCTGGCTTGAAGGTCATTGAAATCAGTCCGGCTACATCAAAGGTACCGACGCGAAGTGTCCATTCTTTATAATCCCTATTCGCTGGTGAACGTCTCCCTCTCTTACTACAAAGTTGTAATCTGTTCGCATCGTTAAGTGGCCTGAAATTAGTGGTTTTTGAATGAAATTAACACGAAAACCTTTCACGCTATGGAAATACGCCAGAGGAATAAATTATTCTTCATAAACTATTTTATCAGAATGGAAAAATCACGATTTTACTCGCAATGGTTACCGAATAAGAGGGTGTTAAACATTTAATATATATATATATATATACATATTTATTTATTTAGTTCTTTATTTATTTACGTATTTAGTTATTTATTTATTTAGTTATTTATTTATTTATTTATTTATTTATTTATTTATTTATTTATTTATTTATTTACTTACTTACTTATTTATTTATTTACATGTTTATTTACTTTTTTAATTATTTATTTTATTTATTTATTTATTTAGTTATTTATTTATTTACTTATTTATTTATTTATTTATTTAGTTATTTATTTATTTACTTATTTATTTATTTATTTACTTATTTATTTACTTAGTTCTTTATTTATTTAGGTATTTAGTTATTTACTTATTTATTTATTTATTTAGTTATTTATTTATTTACTTATTTATTTATTTAGTTCTTTATTTATTTAGGTATTTAGTTATTTATTTATTTAGTTATTTATTTATTTATTTATTTAGTTATTTATTTATTTACTTATTTATTTATTTATTTGTTATTTATTTATTTACTTATTTATTTATTTATTTAGTTCTTTATTTATTTAGGTATTTAGTTATTTATTTATTTATTTATTTATTTACTTATTTATTTATTTACATGTTTATTTACTTTTTTTAATTATTTTATTTATTTATTTATTTATTTATTTATTTACTTACTTATTTATTTATTTACATGTTTATTTACTTTTTTTAATTATTTATTTTATTTATTTATTTATTCAATCATTCATACATTCATTCATTTATTCATTCATTCATCTATTCATTTATTTATTCTGAGAAAACAAACTTTCCACATTTTGTTGCATACAACATGAGCTATTAGCTCTGAAAATATGCAGGGTTATGTTACTTCCTGTAATGAACAGAAATGAAGTAAAAATGTGAAGATTTTGACTTAGAGTTGCTTGGGGAGAATATAGTGAAGATGTCCTACAAACTGGGCGTCGCAAATATAGTTTTCTCGATTTTTTGTGAAGAATTTTATTTCTTGACAATTATTAAGTCGGCCTGACTTCCACGCAGGTAGAAAGAGAAATTGAAGTGGAACAACGTGATCGATTGTAGCACAAAGTGAATGAATGGAGACGAAACTAAATAAACCGTAAATTTTTATTGCGTTCGGTAAGGATTTTTATCATCTGTTGTCCTGTGTTGTCTCAGCGCCGAGCTGGTCAGAGAGGCACGCAATCTACGCCTGTCTTCAGTTTCGACTCAAAGCTATACTCCGCACTGAATTGTGAAAGTAATTAATTTGATACATTACTGAAAGAAAATTGAATTAATACATTATTATTGTGAAACACTTAAGATAGTCGAGTTCAACTTCCTGTAGGTGAGAACGAGGTTTATGATGGACTGAAAATGATTTAGGGCAGCTCTAATAGAATACTTTTGTTTCTCTAGTCACAATCTCTACATCATTATCATCATTTCATGAGAAGAAACGCCGTATGCAAAGCAGCAGCAGTGCTAGATGGCTGACAGTAATTTGCAGCTTTAGCTGTAGGAAAAGATTGAGAGATAAGTAAAATATAAAATATCCCAGAGTTAGAAAAGAATCACAAAGACAACTGAATACCCAGTAGACTTGAAAGAACTAAGAAGGACGGGATGACCAGAGAATGGGAAAATGCCGACTAATTTGACCAGGAATGTAAACAAAGAAAGGGACGTTGAAATGGAAAACTTTTCCTTTCTCTCCAGCGAAAGATTGGATCTCTTGCCAGTAGCGACTTCAGGAATCAGACTAACTCGGTCTCCTCGTCCAGTTGCCGGTATGAATAAGACTTGTACAGGGTGTTCATAAAGTCTGGAGCCAATGGCGCACGAAATTTGAAAAATGAATAATCCCATCCGTACAAATTGCAGATTCTTCACAATTTAACGAGGGATGGTCCTGCCGGCAGGACTCAAACGTGCGAATAGCTCTGCTCCAAATTCAAAGAAATATATTTTTACTGGAGGAAGTGATGTTCTCCAACGAGGTGGATTTTTATGTTTCTGCGGAAGCGAACAAAGCCAGTTTGAGGTACTGCTTAACAGGAACCCCCACTTATTCAATGAAAGCAAGGTAAAAGTCTCTCCGAAATATGAATACTATTCTTCTTCGAGTCCAAAGTTCGAGCAGAAAATTACCTCCGTATGTTTGGTGATGAAATCTTGCGACACTTTGACGTATTCGGCCGTCCTGAACGGTTTATTCATCGCCACCTCATTATGCAGGTTTCGTACTCCAATGGCAGTATGACAAGTTTTCCGGGCGCTGGATTGGAAAGAAGTGGCTCGGCCACAACGATCACCTGACTTCAATCCTGTGGGTAATTTTGAAATCGAAGGCGTATGTTGTGAAAATTCGGGACCATCACCGGAAAAACATAACAACTGGAACAGCTACTCAGGATCTTCATTTGTTCAGGAGAATTTAAAGTGGCATGTTGGGGCAGTATACTGAGAATGTGGAGTACGTTTCGTATTAAGGAAGTGTGTTGTTCATCAATTCTCTTACTGGTTCTAGACTTTATGGACACCCTGTATAAGAACAGCCATTATATTTATGTGACGATTCTGTTAAGCTTTCAGTTAAAAAGGTACTGATATTTATGAGAGCTGGGAATTAAGGGTCTCGTCCTGCAGCTTGTGGATTGTGCAAAGGAAAAAAAAAATGTTATGTTTTATTTAACGACGCTCGAAACTGCCAAGGTTATATCAGCGTCGGCAGTATGCCTGAATTTTTGTCCCGCAGGAGTTCTTTTACATGCCAGTAAATCTACAGACATGAGCCTGTCGCATTTAAGCATATTTAAATACCATCGACTTGGTCCGGGATCGAACCCGCAATCTCGGACATAGAAGGCCAGCGCTATACGAACTGAGCCAACCAGGGCGACGGTTGTGCAAAGGAGTGGTAACATTCTGACATAAGAAAGTTACTGATGTCTTCAGAATAGAAATTAAATCTGTAGCGTAAATTTGAAATAAAGCAGATAAGTTGAGGGGCATGTTAAATTATTCATCTCGCTCTCAAATAAAACTCCATGTAAAGATGACTTGATTAATTTTTTGGTAAAATTTTGTCCCTCGAAATTATTCAAGTCGGCTGTACAGTGAGCTATACCTGAAAGCCAGATTTACCTGTTCGTTAACTGAAAACCGCAAATTTAAGCCGCATAGAAAGTGTGCACTCAATGTTGGGTCTCTGATGTCTTGTTAACCCACTTGAGGTATGCATACAAGGGGGAATAATTGAACCTGGTCTTGCAGTGCTAAAGTTCCTGAGTCGCTCAGTCCGTAGAGTGTTGGCCTACTCAGCCAAAGGTCCCGGGTTCGATGTGGGGCACCGGAACAATTATTCCCTTAAAATTATTAACGTTAATTAATTATTATTTCCATATTAATGTTGAAAATTAATTATCGTTATAGGGATGATGGTATGAATAGACTCATTTTCATTTTGTTAGATATGTAGTGTAATTAAGTTTGAAAAGCATATTAGTTTGTAATAATGCACCGAGTCCAAGTAGAAATCCTCCAATTATAATTATCTACATAATAAAGTGGCCTTGTACCAATCTGATATGAGTGTTATAAGACGGTAAAACTGTCCAAGTTTTGAACGGAATCTGTAAAATATTTCCGAATATTCAGGAAATTGCATTAACCGTGTTGAAATTATTGAAATGCTGTCTCCTCAAAGACGTCTGCAAGCTTTTGCATTGTTAATTAATTAAAATCAGTAATATTAGTGCAACGAAACTTCAGACGTCTGCACGAGAGCAATGCACGTGATAACACAGACAAACAAGGCATAACAAGTTTGTTTCCAATACAATGGAAGTGTCAAAAAGTGGTAAACAGATAGTGTCTCATGACCAGGCTTCGAGACTTCGGACCCAATAGAGCAGTTCAGTGGGAAATCCGCATATCGGCGTACTGAGTATAGTGGTAAAGCGTACAGTGGGTGGGGGTACTGTAGAATGAATGCCAACAAATAGGCAAAGGAAAACGCTCTGGATTTGAAGGTACTTACGAATAATTTGGTTTTTATACAAACTGTGTCTGAAACTATTACATGGTTAGAAAAGTCAGAGCAAGAGATGCCGGAAGCCCTCAAATTAATTTAGAAAATGATGCAGATAATTACTGAGCCATCAAGTACACCGGTTACTGAACGTGTAAAACAGAAGTGGAAATCAATTTTATGTAAAAATAACGGATATGGAACATTGTGTAACATAAACAGCAAATTAGTGGACATAACGTCACCCGAGAATAAAGGACTGTCTCTTAGAGACTGCAATGATGTTAGGTTTTTTTCGTTTTGCTCCTATCACGTCATGCGACGTAGAGCGCATCTTTCTACAGTACAGACTGTGTTTGGCAGATAACCAAAAAGATTTACGTTTGAGACACTGAGAATGTATCTTGTAGTAGGTACACTGCAATTCGGTACTGTAACTGCACTTCCTAAAGACGACCAATAGGATAAATGAAAAAATTAAAATTGCTACATGCTTATTTCCACCATTAGCACTGTGTATAATATAACACAAATGCTTATAAAAGACAGGAGAATAAATGCTTTTCACATTCTTTTGGCATTGTCATTGTGTAATGTATGTTTACTTTCAGAATGTACATATGTCTGTTTCCCCATACTACCGTACTCTACTGTAAATAGCAACGTTGTTACCTCAACACATCTCTATCTACCTGCAGCGGGTCAACAGCCTATAGTGCATGCACAGTAAACTTATTGTATCGGGTCCAAAGTCTCGAAACCTGCTCATGACCGAGTTAAGAAAGTTAGGCTAACATTTTTTCGAAGTCCAAGGAAGAGCATGGTACAGGCATCAAGAGAATGACGAATAACACGTTCCATAATTCACAAATAATTAGTGCTCTCTAGTATGACTGATTTTAACTCAGCAAAATAATAATAATACTTACTGCATCTAATTCTGGTGACGACATTTTAAATTCAACAATGTTAATGCAATTTCCTGAACATTGGAGAATAATTTACAGATTTTGACGAAAAACTGGACAGTTTTACCGCCTTATAACGCTCACACCATATTACTACAAGGCCTAACTTTAATGTATAGTCAATTTGATTTTGTGAGGTTCTGTGTGGACACGTGGTGTAAAATATTTTGAGGGATGTCCCTACCATCAGTTAGGTAGTAACATTATCATTACGTGTTGAATATAATTCTGCGAAATTCTAAGACGGTATGAGCCACCTAATAATATATATTGCACATTTTGTCTTATCGCATGTTTCTGATATTCCATGATATAAGCATGGCGAATCCAATGAGCAAACGCAAGAGGGGTTGGCTGTTGTCCATATTAAATTAATTCCAATTCATCACTGTTTTATCTTGTGCGTTCATCGCCATTAATGTCAACACAGGAGGGAAAATTCATCCAAATAGAGTAGCAAACAATTAGCATGGACCATATGCACAGATCAGAGCTGGGAATTCGAATAGAGACAAATGATCCTGCCTCATCCCCCACAAACCTGCGGCCAGATATCATCTCAACATATGGTGTGGGGGAAAGGGGAACGACTCAATTGCCGATGACAAGAAGAGTTATTTAGTTTCGCACTAAAAGTCTGCAAACCAACAATTTAAAAACAATTTAAAACATTACTGTAATTAAAAATGTTGTTAAAATAATTGAGTATAATTTCAGAAATTGAAACCAAATAAAATGAATGCAGCATACAATATAGCTGAATGTGTTTGCAAGTCACGGATCCGAGGTACAAGACTTCGAGCACAACTACGAGTTCATAAGCTTACATGCAGAGATTCATTTGTGAACTGAATAAAACAAGTGTCTCAAAATTTTTCATACCAAACGAATTTATTTCAGCAAAAAATTAATGAATTAAACTGTCCCTCAAGTTTCCCTGTGACACGATTAAATTTACTTTTAAAAATACTAGGAAAGAAGCTTCCAGCAGAATTAATACAAGAGGATGGAAGCGCATTATATAGCGAAATTTATAAACTTGTACTTGCAATTTTGGAAAATGAAATTGTACCAGATCAATGGAAGGAGTCCATAATCGTACCTGTCTTTAAGAAGGGGGACAAGACTAGCCTAACTGTAGTAACTTTCGAGGAATATCACTTTTGTTGACGTCATACAAAATTTTGTCCAATATCTTTTTGAGAAGATTCACTCCATATGTAGATGAAATTATTGGGGATCATCAGTGTGATTTTAGGCGTAATAGATCGACTATTGATGAGATTTCTTGTATTCGACAGATATTGGAGAAAAAATGGGAGTGTAAGGGTACAGTACATCAGCTATTCATAGATTTCAAAAAGGCGCATGACTCGGTTAAGAGAGAAGTTTTATATAATATTCTTATTGAATTTGGTATTCCCAAGAAACTAGTTCGATTAATTAAAATGTGTCTTAGTGAAACTTACAGCAGAGTCCGTATAGGCCAGTTTCTATTTGATGCTTTTCCAATTCACTGCGGGCTAAAGCACGGAGCTGCACTATCACCTTTACTTTTTAACTTCGCTCTAGAATATGCCATTACGAAAGTTCAGGATAACAGAGAGGGTTTGGAGTTGAATGGGTTACATCAGCTTCTTGTCTATGCGGATGACGTGAATATGCTAGGAGAAAATCCACAAACGATTAGGGAAAACGCGGAAATTCTAGTTGAAGCAAGTAAAGAGATAGGGTTGGAAGTAAATCCCGAAAAGACTAAGTATATGATTATGTGTCGTGACCAGAATATTGTACGAAATGGAACTATAAAAATTTGAGATTTATCTTTCGAAGAGTTGGAAAAATTCAAATATCTTGGAGCAACAGTAACAAACATAAATGATACTCGGGAGGAAATTAAACGCAGAATAAATGTGGGAAATGCGTGTTATTATTCGGTTCAGAAGCTTTTGTCATCCAGTCTGCTGTCAAAAAATCTGAAAGTTAGAATTTATAAAACAATTATATTACCGGTTGTTCTGTATGGTTGTGAAACTTGGACTCTCACTTTGAGAGAGGAACAGAGATTAAGGGTGTTTGAGAATAAGGTTCTTAGGAAAATATTTGGGGCTAAGAGGGATGAAGTTACAGGAGAATGGAGAAAGTTACACAACGCAGAGCTGCACGCATTGTATTCTTCACCTGACATAATTAGGAACATTAAATCCAGACGTTTGAGATGGGCAGGACATGTAGCAGGTATGGGCGAATCCAGAAATGCATATAGAGTGTCAGTTGGGAGGCCGGAGGGCAAAAGACCTTTGGGGAGGCCGAGGCGTAGGTGGGAAGATAATATTAAAATGGATTTGAGGGAGGTGGGATATGATGATAGAGACTGGATTAATCTTTCTCAGGATAGGGACCAATGGCGGGCTTATGTGAGGGCGGCAATGAACCTCCGGGTTCCTTAAAAGCCAGAAAGTAAGTAAGGAAAGGAGCTCAAATACTTTTTTGGAGACAATTACTCCCCCTTTGATACTGTGTGGCTCCGGGTGTTAGGATTCTTTCTTAAAAAACAACAAAAAATAAAAACAATGACTAAGTTTGGAAGCAGTGGCGATGGGATTTTCGACAGGTGTAACGGATTGCACTTAGTTGGTTAAGAAAATGAGAAGATATAAGACAAATACCCCAAACACAATCACCAGTAACTTTTTTCTATGGTCAGTAATTAATTAATAAATTCTGCCTAAAACGTTCTGATCTACGTCTCATCAGGTAACAGCGCAGATGAGCTTCACCTCAGATGAAATTACCTCTCTGAGTCAGTCTGTATTGGAAGACGACTGCCAAACGCGGGTGTAAACAAAACAGTTCGAAGTGAAATCGCATATACACATTCACACAAAGTATTACTTTCAGTTACTGCGAGACATAACTTAAGAGAGAGAAATATAAATGATGGAGTCTGATTTATTATTAACCTTCATTACACGCTAAATTACACCCATAAAATTGAAAATTGATCTCACATTCATTTATACTGAAAACGTTTGCATCTAATTTAACATTGCCTTTCTATTAAATTAATGTGCTTACAACTTACAGAACATTAGGTGGTATACAATCTGCGAAGAAAAAGTATAAATTTGGACCATTAGCTTCCAAGCACGCTGCAGATCGTTTGAACTAGTTTTGAGGAATCCTTCTGAAATAGTAATATACGTTACAAGAGCAGTATGTTGATGTTTTCATGTTCGAGGAAAAGATTGAAAAAGCGAAACGTAGTTGAGCTTTTTTAATTTCCTCGAACATGAAAACAAACATACCGATCGTGTATCGTACATTATTTTGTGCGAAGATCGTTTATTACATACCTTAAAGAGAAATTTCTAATTAGTTGCAATGAAATCTCCATCTTGGTTTCTGTTCAATGACGGAAACTTTTAAAAACTAAAATATCTATCTTCAACATTGTTGCTATAAAATGTTTTCTGTGTTTACTATATTCCAGCAGGCCGTGATATACGTCTGTCTTTTTTTTCCCCCAGTCTATACATGCGAACTTAAAACAAACGGTAAGGTTATGTAATGATTTATTTTTCATTTTAATATTTTAACAATATTATTTATATAACATATTGCAGTAATAACATCGGCATCTGGAATCTTGTTGATTTTTTCACGGCTTCCTTAATGTTACTTGCATTACAAATGCAGTAACTTTTGTGGTGTTGTAGAGTTTACTTAATTTTTGCAAATATTTAAAAATAATAATTAAAAGTGCAATTTAGGTGAAATTGCAGTGGTAAGTTTCCAATTTATAATTATTACTATGTTAAACGTCTCTAAAAATAATACGTTAAGAGCCTAAAGCAGTAAAATGAATGTCGCGCTTAAGCGGTAAGAAGAGGGAAATTGTTATGTGTGTTACGTTGGGAATACTGAATGTGGCATTTCACACTTACCGCGTATTGGTTCTGTGCGGAAAACAAGCAAATAAGCACGATCTCGCACAAACTTCTTTACTGATTTTATTAACATTTCCTTATCACCATGGTTACAGAACCCTGGGATACACGAACTATCTTGTATACTGAAGTATGTTCTTGCATTTGGAATGGTCCTCCATGGAAAGCTTTCACTGTACAGTTGAGGTGTTTTTTTGTTTCGGCATAAACTAGAATCCTGTCTACTCTTCATTTGTAAACTTCGGCATTTTTCAGATGACTTGCTAGCGCAACAGAAAAGTTACGCCTTATGTTGATGACTTGTGTTCAGGTAACTGAACTGACTGGAATTTTTTCCGGAACATAATAAAGAAACAAGTCCGGATTTTAATGCGTGAACGAGATGTCGCAATTAGTTTAAACAAACAGTAATATTTACACAAGAAGCCTTTCATATATTTCTAACTCTATCCCAAAATTAATTGATCTAAATACATTCATTTTGTAGTAATTAATTTTTCTCCTACAAAAAATGTGCTTTTTTTTAATAAGTTTTCTTAACAGAAAAATTGTTATGTAATCCTCAGTTCGAAAGCTAGAGAGTTTGGGTTTGCAGTAAAAAACTTCATTTTTCCACAGACATTAGGTCGTAATATAAACATCAGGGGGTTTCATGTACAGTAAGTATGACAGGAGTGAAACATCACTTTTGAAGGGGTGTCCTTAAACTTTTGGTACAAACTGTACACCATGATTTCCGGACAGCATTAAAGAAAATAAAGGAATATGACGCTTGCTGTATGGTGAAGCAGGGAGTCATGGCGATCAAGCTGCTAACAGTTTTGCCATAGATTCGAATTTTGCTGTTTCAAATCCGGCAGAGAATGATTCATTTTTAAGGAAGATAATTCCTCTACATGTCTCCTTCGGAAGCGAAGTTTGGGTTTCCGTAGCGTAGATTTGCTGCCCGGAAGAACTCCGTCTCTCAATGGGAGGATCGCACTCATAAACCATTTTCTTGTCCAAGTCTCCGCTCCGGGCCGCCTTTGTAGATCGCATCTGAGGCTGCAAACGAGAACATTGCTTGCTTGGATTTTTTAAAAGTTTCTAAATAAGTACTCTTGTGAGGCTGTTGAATTTGTAGAAAGCAGAGATACAGACAACTATTAAAATTAAAATGAATTAAATGTATTTCCTTCTAATCATACATATCCACATATATAATAGGGATAACTGAAGGAGCAAATGTTCATCCTCGGTTGCGATACGCCACGTTACATATACCAGGTTGAGAGAGATCATGTCAGTAGATCTAATATTGAGGCTAAAATAATTATCCCCTAATACAGCCGTGGCGAAAATGTGATCGTGCGCCGAGCCACTGTGTAAGCTGCAACGTGCATAGCACCTATGGAGGGAGGCGGACTCCCGAACGGGAAGTGAAGCAACTGTCTGACTTATTAACGGATTTTCATTTTCCTTACGTCAAGTACTTAAATATAATTTTATACAGTATAAGGCTACAAACTAATGTTTAGTACGTGTAACGACGAAAAAAATTAATAAGAAAACATAGGACACATTATCACAACCTAAAATTAACTATCTTCAGAATGTCTCTACGACAGAGATTCAAAATGAAGAATTATGTCACTTACTGCCAGTCGTAGTTGATCACGAAGGTATTTGTCTGTCAGTCGTGATCTAAATTTGGTTTTTACTGTTTTCATTGCTGAAAATAATTTTTCACAAACGTAAGATGTAGCGAATATGGCTTCAACAGAGCAAGCGAAAGAACGAAGCTTCGGATATTTATTTTTTGGCAAATATTTGAAAAGTTCAACATAATGTCAAATCGTTACATCTAGCTTTCATTTAACATCACATTGTAAATCTATGAGTTTAAACTGAAGATCTAACCGCATTATTCGTACATCTGCTGAAAAAGGATCGACGTACAGAGATAATAATAATAATAATAATAATAATAATAATAATAATAATAATAATAACAACACTTAACCTTTTAATGTTTCATGAGTAACATGTAGTATAATGCCGTTTTATGTTATACAACCGTTTCCTCGTAATACTTGTCAACAAATCATACATTTAATATTCTCATCATATTGGCAGCAAAAAAATGCGCCCTCCCATCCTACTTGAAACTTTCGTTTTTGTAGAGGTACATGGTTTCGAGAGAGACATTGCGACGATACGCCACTCGCAGGTCAGAGACAAATGCAATTGAAACGGAGTTTGACCCCAGTGAGTGAGAGGGTGGGGGTTGGGGTAGGTAGGAAGAATTATATTTGCAGCTAATCGTACTGCTAGTGTTCCGGGTCGAATTATGTTTCTGATTGTTTCAATACACAAACAGAAAATGTTAGAAAAACTACTCTAAAAAACAATTCATAATTAAAACCATTCAAATAAATATATATTGTTTAAAAATAAAACTAAAATTCTAAATTCTGTTTAATTTAATCTTTTCAGACAAATATGCCTTTCACCGCGGTGAAACAGACTGCGAATTCTCTCCACACCACAACACTTTAATTAATACTGCAGAACTCATCATTTTTTATAACATTTATATTTTAATTTTAACCTTTTGACATATAGTATAAGTTCATTACTTGACTGCACAAGTTTTTAACATTAGGCCATAGATGTCAATAGTTTCATATACACGCAAAAGTGAGAGATTTTAGTTATCTATGTAAATAAGTGTTTTATTTTGTATGTGAACCATTTAACCTCAGAGTCATGACAACTATATATTTGTAAAATGCCTGCATGTGCATTCAACTACTAGATCAAAATGTACCTGATTAGTCCCTCATCTAATTTCAAAATTGTTTGTTTTAGGACTCACCTGAAGATGACTTTTTGTATAAGTCGAAAATATTTCTGACCTTTAAATTATAATATGATGTAACAGAATTATTTTCTGACTTCACATACCGATAAGTGTTTCGACTAACAATATAAACTATTATTTAATTATAACAGCAGAAGTAGCCTACATTCCAAATTTCTTTACAGTAACTAAGTATTCAAGGCTTTCCATAGCTGCTGCTTTCGACCACTACGAACATAGCGTTCGATAAAAATTACTATTGTCAGTGGTATTTTTTTTCTAGAGAAAAATTTGGTGGACTATTTAATTCTTTCCGTTCTCTAGATAATAATAATAATAATAATAATAATAATAATAATAATAATAATAATAATAATTTTTTCGAACTGTTACACTGATGCCTAATTTATTATGTTATAAATCTCGATGCGCCAACTTAAAAACGTGTAATTGGTTGTTCATTCGGCGTGCGGTCTATCTGATTTCGCGGTCGATTGTTCGTCATCGTCACGCAACGTAACGCAACTAAATGGAGGGGGGTGGAGTAACACTCATTGCGACTAATGGCCAATTAAAATCATTTGAGTGCCCCGCTTCGCATGTCGTTACCCCCGATGGACATTGGAATCGTACACCCTAAAATTCTCTCCATTCCTGCACTCCTCTCCTCTTTACGGCAGAACCCCTGTTCGAAACCATCCCGACTACCACTCAAACCTGATTGGTTGAAACGTAAAAATAACGACAACAAGGGTAGTTGGAGTATGCCGCAAGGGATCGGAGATGGGGTGGATTTGATGATGGCAGAGGAGAGTTGGGGTTGACTAATCTCCCTGGGAGCATTTAGTTACAGTCGGACAGACGGACATACAGAGCATTATTGCGTCACAGGTCCGTGACAAGCTGGCCTAGCCACTGGACACCGGCTCATTTCACAAAGTGATGGGTGACCGGCGTACAAAGGTGATGGCATTTGTGTGGAATGCGACTTGTTACAGCCCAGTCTGGTCTCAGAAGAACGGAACTCTTCTGCCCATATGCCATTCAACTAGTACGTCCTGTTAAACTCTTTCCTCATAAAATAATTGTCATATAATATGGCTGTACGGGCGTCTTATGACACAAGAAAATAGTTTAAAAAGAGAATTCATAATTTTTAAACCATAAGGAAGAAGGAATAGAAGTAGATAACCCACATGGGGAGAGGAAATGAAGGTTATGGAGACTAATAATTGATAAGGACCAGAACAAACACAATGTCCACGATAAGTAACATGGTGAAGACAAGGATCACGATAAGGAACATGACAAAGACAACATGGACCACAATAAGGACCACGTCAAACACAAGTACCACAGTAAGGAGCATCACAAAAATAACATGGATCACGATAAGGACCACGTTAAACACAAGTACCACGGTAAGGAGCATCACAAAAATAACATGGATCACGATAAGGACCACGTCAAACACAAGTACCACGGTAAGGAGCATCACAAAATAACATGGATCACGATAAGGACCACGTCAAACACAAGTACCACGGTAAGGAGCATCAC